>NC_135134.1:6910216-7213246 GCF_051014445.1 Colletes latitarsis | reverse complement strand
CAGGATCTTGACAACAAGTAGGCGAAAAATGCGAAGCTGCGAGCCAGATGATTGCAAATACCAGAACTAACCCAGCCATAACCAGCGTTATCCTCTAAGATACTAATCCGAACCAGCTTTTATTGACGGTTTCAGTGTGGTACCACATTACTACGTGATACAGACCAGAAAAAGGCCAGGATCTAGCCATCAAGTATGCGATAGATGCGAAAGTGCGAGCCAGATGAGGGCAAATACCAGACCTATCCCAGACATAGCCGGCGTTATCGTCTAAAATATCAATCGGAACCAGGTTTATTTGACTGTTTCAGTGTGGTACCACATTAGTACGTGGTCCAAGCCAGAAAAAGGCCAGGATCTGGCCAACAAGTATGCGAAAAATGCGAAGGTGCGAGCCAGATGAGGGCAAATCCCAGACCTAACCGAGACATAACCGGCGTTATCCTCTAAAATATTAATCGCAACCAGGTTTAATTGACAATTTCGGTGTGGTACCGCGTTACTACGTGATCTGAACCAGAAAAAGCCCAGGATCTTGCCAACAAGTAGGCGAAAAATGCAAAGGTACGAGCCAGATGAGGGTAAATCCCAGACCTAACCGAGACATAACCGGCATTATCCTCCAAAATATTAACCGCATCCAGGTTTAATTGACTGTTGCGGTGTGGTACCGCATTACTACGTGATCCAGACCAGAAAAAGCCCAGGATCTTGACAACAAGTAGGTGAAAAATGCGGAAGTAAAAGCCAGATGATTGCAAATACCAGAACTAACCCAGACATAACTGGCGTTATCCTCTAAAATATTAATCGGAACCAGGTTTAGTTGAATGTGTCAGTGTGGTACCTAATTACTACGTGGTCCAAGCCAGAAAAAGGCCAGGATCTGGCCAACAAGTATGCGAAAAATGCGAAAGTACGAGCCAGATGAGGGCAAATCCCAGACCTAACCGAGACATAACCGGCGTTATCCTCCAAAATATTAATCGCAACCAGGTTTAATTGACTGTTACGGTGTGGTACCGCATTACTACGTGATCCAGACCAGAAAAAGCCCAGGATCTTGACAACAAGTAGGTGAAAAATGCAAAGGTACGAGCCAGATGAGGGCAAATCCCAGACCTAACCGAGACATAACCGGCGTTATCCTCCAAAATATTAATCGCAACCAGGTTTAATTGACTGTTACGGTGTGGTACCGCATTACTACGTGATCCAGACCAGAAAAAGCCCAGGATCTTGACAACAAGTAGGTGAAAAATGCGGAAGTAGGAGCCAGATGATTGCAAATACCAGACCTCACCCAAACATAACCAGCGTTATCCTCCAAAATATTCATCGCAACCAGGTTTCATTGACTGCTTCGGTGCGCTACCACATTACGACGGGATACAAACCCGAAAAAGCCCTGGATCTGGCCAACAAGTATACGAGCAATGCGAAAGTACGAGCCAGATGAGGGCAAATCCCAGACCTAAGCCAGACATGACCGGCGTTATCCTCTAAAATATTAATCGGAACCAGGTTTACTTGAATGTTTCAGTGTGGTGCCTAATTACTACGTGGTCCAAGCCAGAAAAAGGCCAGGATCTGGCCAACAAGTATGCGAAAAATGCGAAAGTACGAGCCAGATGAGGGCAAATCCCAGACCTAACCGAGACATAACCGGCGTTATCCTCCAAAATATTAATCGCAACCAGGTTTAATTGACTGTTACGGTGTGGTACCTAATTACTACGTGGGCCAAGTCAGAAAAAGGCCAGGATCTGGCCAACACGTATGCGAAAAATGCGAACGTACGAGCCAGATGAGGGCAAATCCCAGACCTAACCGAGACATAACCGGCGTTATCCTCTGAAATATTAATCGCAACCAGGTTTATTTGACTGTTTCAGTGTGGTGCCACATTACTACGTGGTCCAAGCCAGAAAAAGGCCAGGATCTGGCCAACAAGTATGCGAAAAATGCGAAAGTGCGAGCCAGATGAGGGCAAATCCCAGACCTAACCGAGACATAACCGGCGTTATCCTCCAAAATATTCATCGCAACCAGGTTTCATTGACTGCTTCGGTGCGGTGCCGCATTACTACGTGATCCAATCCAGAAAAAGCCCAGGATCTTGACAACAAGTAGGCGAAAAATGCGAAGCTACGAGCCAGATGATTGCAAATACCAGACCTATCCCAGTCATAGCCGGCGTTATCCTCTAAAATATTAATCGGAACCAGGTTTATTTGACTGTTTCAGTGTGGTACCACATTACTACGTGGTCCAAGCCAGAAAAAGGCCAGGATCTGGCCAACAAGTATGCGAAAAATGCGAAAGTAGGAGCCAGATCAGGCCAAATCCCAGACCTAACCGAGACATAACCGGCGTTATCCTCTAAAATATTAATCGCAACCAGGTTTAATTGACTGTTTCGGTGTGGTACCGCATTACTACGTGATCCAAACCAGAAAAAGGCCAGGATCTAGCCATCAAGTATGCGATAGATGCGAAAGTGCGAGCCAGATGAGGTCAAGTACCAGAACTAACACAGACATAACCGGCGTTATCCTCTAAAATATTAATCGGAACCAGGTTTAGTTGAATGTTTCGGTGTGGTACCTAATTACTACGTGGGCCAAGTCAGAAAAAGGCCAGGATCTGGCCAACACGTATGCGAAAAATGCGAACGTACGAGCCAGATGAGGGCAAATCCCAGACCTAACCGAGACATAACCGGCGTTATCCTCTGAAATATTAATCGCAACCAGGTTTATTTGACTGTTTCAGTGTGGTGCCACATTACTACGTGGTCCAAGCCAGAAAAAGGCCAGGATCAGGCCAACAAGTATGCGAAAAATGCGAAAGTGCGAGCCAGATGAGGGCAAATCCCAGACCTAACCGAGACATAACCGGCGTTATCCTCCAAAATATTAATCGCAACCAGGTTTAATTGACTGTTACGGTGTGGTACCGCATTACTACGTGATCCAGACCAGAAAAAGCCCAGGATCTTGACAACAAGTAGGTGAAAAATGCAAAGGTACGAGCCAGATGAGGGCAAATCCCAGACCTAACCGAGACATAACCGGCGTTATCCTCCAAAATATTAATCGCAACCAGGTTTAATTGACTGTTACGGTGTGGTACCGCATTACTACGTGATCCAGACCAGAAAAAGCCCCGGATCTTGACAACAAGTAGGTGAAAAATGCGGAAGTAGGAGCCAGATGATTGCAAATACCAGACCTCACCCAAACATAACCAGCGTTATCCTCCAAAATATTCATCGCAACCAGGTTTCATTGACTGCTTCGGTGCGGTACCACATTACGACGGGATACAAACACGAAAAAGCCCTGGATCTGGCCAACAAGTATACGAGCAATGCGAAAGTACGAGCCAGATGAGGGCAAATCCCAGACCTGAGCCAGACATAACCGGCGTTATCCTCTAAAATATTAATCGGAACCAGGTTTAGTTGAATGTTTCAGTGTGGTGCCTAATTACTACGTGGTCCAAGCCAGAAAAAGGCCAGGATCTGGCCAACAAGTATGCGAAAAATGCGAAAGTACGAGCCAGATGAGGGCAAATCCCAGACCTAACCGAGACATAACCGGCGTTATCCTCCAAAATATTAATCGCAACCAGGTTTAATTGACTGTTGCGGTGCGGTGCCGCATTACTACGTGATCCAATCCAGAAAAAGCCCAGGATCTTGACAACAAGTAGGCGAAAAATGCGAAGCTACGAGCCAGATGATTGCAAATACCAGACCTATCCCAGTCATAGCCGGCGTTATCCTCTAAAATATTAACCGGAACCAGGTTTAGTTGAATGTGTCAGTGTGGTACCTAATTACTACGTGGTCCAAGCCAGAAAAAGGCCAGAATCTGGCCAACAAGTATGTGAAAAATGCGAAAGTTCGAGCCAGATGTGGGCAAATCCCAGACCTAACCGAGACATAACCAGCGTTATCCTCTAAGATACTAATCCGAACCAGCTTTTATTGACGGCTTCAGTGTGGTACCATATTACTACGTAATACAGACCAGAAAAAGGCCAGGATCTGGCCAGCAAGTATGCGAAAAATGCGAAAGTACGAGCCAGATGAGTGCAAATACCAGACCTATCCCAGACATAGCCGGCGTTATCGTCTAAAATATTAATCGGAACCAGGTTTATTTGACTGTTTCAGTGTGGTACCACATTAGTACGTGGTCCAAGCCAGAAAAAGGCCAGGATCTGGCCAACAAGTATGCGAAAAATGCGAAAGTGCGAGCCAGATGAGGGCAAATCGCAGACCTAACCGAGACATAACCGGCGTTATCCTCTAAAATATTAATCGCAACCAGGTTTAATTGTCTGTTTCGGTGTGGTACCGCATTACTACGTGATCCAAGCCAGAAAAAGGCCAGGATCTAGCCATCAAGTATGCGATAGATGCGAAAGTGCAAGCCAGATGAGGGCAAATACCAGAACTAACCCAGACATAAGGGGCGTTATCCCCTAAAATATTAATCGGAGCCAGGTTTAGTTGAATGTTTCAGTGTGGTACCTAATTACTACGTGGTCCAAGCCAGAAAAAGGCCAGGATCTGGGCAACAAGTATGCGAAAAATGCGAAAGTACGAGCCAGATGAGGGCAAATCCCAGACCTAACCGAGACATAACCGGCGTTATCCTCTAAGAAATTAATCGCACCCAGGTTTATTTGTCTGTTTCAGTGTGGTACCACATTACTACGTGGTCCAAGCCAGAAAAAGGCCAGGCTCTGGCCAACAAGTATGCCTAAAATGCGAAGGTGCGAGCCAGATGAGGGCAAATCCCAGACCTAACCGAGACATAACCGGCGTTATCCTCTAAAATATTAATCGCAACCAGGTTTAATTGACAATTTCGGTGTGGTACCGCGTTACTACGTGATCTGAACCAGAAAAAGCCCAGGATGTTGCCAACAAGTAGGCGAAAAATGCAAAGGTACGAGCCAGATGAGGGTAAATCCCAGACCTAACCGAGACATAACCGGCATTATCCTCCAAAATATTAACCGCATCCAGGTTTAATTGACTGTTGCGGTGTGGTACCGCATTACTACGTGATCCAGACCAGAAAAAGCCCAGGATCTTGACAACAAGTAGGTGAAAAATGCGTAAGTAAAAGCCAGATGATTGCAAATACCAGAACTAACCCAGACATAACTGGCGTTATCCTCTAAAATATTAATCGGAACCAGGTTTAGTTGAATGTGTCAGTGTGGTACCTAATTACTACGTGGTCCAAGCCAGAAAAAGGCCAGGATCTGGCCAACAAGTATGCGAAAAATGCGAAAGTACGAGCCAGATGAGGGCAAATCCCAGACCTAACCGAGACATAACCGGCGTTATCCTCCAAAATATTAATCGCAACCAGGTTTAATTGACTGTTACGGTGTGGTACCGCATTACTACGTGATCCAGACCAGAAAAAGCCCAGGATCTTGACAACAAGTAGGTGAAAAATGCAAAGGTACGAGCCAGATGAGGGCAAATCCCAGACCTAACCGAGACATAACCGGCGTTATCCTCCAAAATATTAATCGCAACCAGGTTTAATTGACTGTTACGGTGTGGTACCGCATTACTACGTGATCCAGACCAGAAAAAGCCCAGGATCTTGACAACAAGTAGGTGAAAAATGCGGAAGTAGGAGCCAGATGATTGCAAATACCAGACCTCACCCAAACATAACCAGCGTTATCCTCCAAAATATTCATCGCAACCAGGTTTCATTGACTGCTTCGGTGCGGTACCACATTACGACGGGATACAAACCCGAAAAAGCCCTGGATCTGGCCAACAAGTATACGAGCAATGCGAAAGTACGAGCCAGATGAGGGCAAATCCCAGACCTAAGCCAGACATGACCGGCGTTATCCTCTAAAATATTAATCGGAACCAGGTTTAGTTGAATGTTTCAGTGTGGTGCCTAATTACTACGTGGTCCAAGCCAGAAAAAGGCCAGGATCTAGCCATCAAGTATGTGATAGATGCGAAAGTGCGAGCCAGATGAGGTCAAGTACCAGAACTAACCGAGACATAACCGGCGTTATCCTCCAAAATATTAATCGGAACCAGGTTTAGTTGAATGTTTCGGTGTGGTACCTAATTACTACGTGGGCCAAGTCAGAAAAAGGCCAGGATCTGGCCAACACGTATGCGAAAAATGCGAACGTACGAGCCAGATGTGGGCAAATCCCAGACCTAACCGAGACATAACCGGCGTTATCCTCTGAAATATTAATCGCAACCAGGTTTATTTGACTGTTTCAGTGTGGTGCCACATTACTACGTGGTCCAAGCCAGAAAAAGGCCAGGATCTGGCCAACAAGTATGCGAAAAATGCGAAAGTGCGAGCCAGATGAGGGCAAATCCCAGACCTAACCGAGACATAACCGGCGTTATCCTCCAAAATATTAATCGCAACCAGGTTTAATTGACTGTTACGGTGTGGTACCGCATTACTACGTGATCCAGACCAGAAAAAGCCCAGGATCTTGACAACAAGTAGGTGAAAAATGCAAAGGTACGAGCCAGATGAGGGCAAATCCCAGACCTAACCGAGACATAACCGGCGTTATCCTCCAAAATATTAATCGCAACCAGGTTTAATTGACTTTTACGGTGTGGTACCGCATTACTACGTGATCCAGACCAGAAAAAGCCCCGGATCTTGACAACAAGTAGGTGAAAAATGCGGAAGTAGGAGCCAGATGATTGCAAATACCAGACCTCACCCAAACATAACCAGCGTTATCCTCCAAAATATTCATCGCAACCAGGTTTCATTGACTGCTTCGGTGCGGTACCACATTACGACGGGATACAAACCCGAAAAAGCCCTGGATCTGGCCAACAAGTATACGAGCAATGCGAAAGTACGAGCCAGATGAGGGCAAATCCCAGACCTGAGCCAGACATAACCGGCGTTATCCTCTAAAATATTAATCGGAACCAGGTTTAGTTGAATGTTTCAGTGTGGTGCCTAATTACTACGTGGTCCAAGCCAGAAAAAGGCCAGGATCTGGCCAACAAGTATGCGAAAAATGCGAAAGTACGAGCCAGATGAGGGCAAATCCCAGACCTAACCGAGACATAACCGGCGTTATCCTCTGGAATATTAATCGCAACCAGGTTTAATTGACTGTTGCGGTGTGGTACCGCATTACTACGTGATCCAGACCAGAAAAAGCCCAGGATCTTGACAACAAGTAGGTGAAAAATGCGAAAGTACGAGCCAGATGAGGGCAAATCCCAGACCTAACCGAGACATAACCGGCGTTATCCTCCAAAATATTAATCGCAACCAGGTTTAATTGACTGTTACGGTGCGGTGCCGCATTACTACGTGATCCAATCCAGAAAAAGCCCAGGATCTTGACAAGAAGTAGGCGAAAAATGCGAAGCTACGAGCCAGATGATTGCAAATACCAGACCTATCCCAGTC
The DNA here is from genome assembly GCF_051014445.1 of Colletes latitarsis. NCBI lineage: Eukaryota > Metazoa > Arthropoda > Insecta > Hymenoptera > Colletidae > Colletes > Colletes latitarsis. The sequence goes on along the minus strand of NC_135134.1, from coordinate 7,205,777 downwards.
ATAGCCGGCGTTATCCTCTAAAATATTAATCGGAACCAGGTTTATTTGACTGTTTCGGTGTGGTACCGCATTACTACGTGATCCAAACCAGAAAAAGGCCAGGATCTAGCCAGCAAGTATGCGAAAAATGCGAAAGTACGAGCCAGATGAGGGCAAATCCCAGATCTAACCGAGACATAACCGGCGTTATCCTCTGAAATATTAATCGCAACCAGGTTTATTTGACTGTTTCAGTGTGGTGCCACATTACTACGTGGTCCAAGCCAGAAAAAGGCCAGGTTCTGGCCAACAAGTATGCGAAAAATGCGAAAGTGCGAGCCAGGTGAGGGCAAATCCCAGACCTAACCGAGACATAACCGGCGTTATCCTCTAAAATATTAATCGCAACCAGGTTTAATTGACAGTTTCGGTGTGGTACCGCATTACTACGTGATCCGAACCAGAAAAAGCCCAGGATCTTGCCAACAAGTAGGCGAAAAATGCAAAGGTACGAGCCAGATGAGGGTAAATCCCAGACCTAACCGAGACATAACCGGCATTATCCTCCAAAATATTAATCGCATCCAGGTTTAATTGACTGTTGCGGTGTGGTACCGCATTACTACGTGATCCAGACCAGAAAAAGCCCAGGATCTTGACAACAAGTAGGTGAAAAATGCGGAAGTAAAAGCCAGATGATTGCAAATACCAGACCTCACCCAAACATAACCAGCGTTATCCTCCAAAATATTCATCGCAACCAGGTTTCATTGACTGCTTCGGTGCGGTACCACATTACGACGGGATACAAACCCGAAAAAGCCCTGGATCTGGCCAACAAGTATAAGAGCAATGCGAAAGTACGAGCCAGATGAGGGCAAATCCCAGACCTAAGCCAGACATAACCGGCGTTATCCTCTAAAATATTAATCGCAACCAGGTTTAATTGACAGTTTCGGTGTGGTACCGCATTACTACGTGATCCAAACCAGAAAAAGGCCAGGAACTTGACAACAAGTAGGCGAAAAATGCGAAGCTGCGAGCCAGATGATTGCAAATACCAGAACTAACCCAGCCATAACCAGCGTTATCCTCTAAGATACTAATCCGAACCAGCTTTTATTGACGGTTTCAGTGTGGTACCACATTACTACGTGATACAGACCAGAAAAAGGCCAGGATCTAGCCATCAAGTATGCGATAGATGCGAAAGTGCGAGCCAGATGAGGGCAAATCCCAGACCTAACCGAGACATAACCGGCGTCATCCTCTAAAATATTAATCGCAACCAGGTTTAATTGTCTGCTTCGGTGTGGTACCGCATTACTACGTGATCCAAGCCAGAAAAAGGCCAGGATCTGGCCAACAAGTATGCGAAAAATGCGAAAGTAGGAGCCAGATCAGGGCAAATCCCAGACCTAACCGAGACATAACCGGCGTCATCCTCTAAAATATTAATCGCAACCAGGTTTAATTGACTGTTTCGGTGTGGTACCGCATTACTACGTGATCCAAACCAGAAAAAGGCCAGGATCTAGCCATCAAGTATGCGATAGATGCGAAAGTGCCAGCCAGATGAGGGCAAATACCAGAACTAACCCCGACATAACCGGCGTTATCCTCTAAAATATTAATCGGAGCCAGGTTTAGTTGAATGTTTCAGTGTGGTACCTAATTACTACGTGGTCCAAGCCAGAAAAAGGCCAGGATCTGGCCAACAGGTATGCGAAAAATGCAAAGGTACGAGCCAGATGAGGGCTAATCCCAGACCTAACCGAGACATAACCGGCGTTATCCTCCAAAATATTAATCGCAACCAGGTTTAATTGACTGTTACGGTGTGGTACCGCATTACTACGTGATCCAGACCAGAAAAAGCCCAGGATCTTGACAACAAGTAGGTGAAAAATGCAAAGGTACGAGCCAGATGAGGGCAAATCCCAGACCTAACCGAGACATAACCGGCGTTATCCTCCAAAATATTAATCGCAACCAGGTTTAATTGACTGTTACGGTGTGGTACCGCATTACTACGTGATCCAGACCAGAAAAAGCCCAGGATCTTGACAACAAGTAGGTGAAAAATGCGGAAGTAGGAGCCAGATGATTGCAAATACCAGACCTCACCCAAACATAACCAGCGTTATCCTCCAATATATTCATCGCAACCAGGTTTCATTGACTGCTTCGGTGCGGTACCACATTACGACGGGATACAAACCCGAAAAAGCCCTGGATCTGGCCAACAAGTATACGAGCAATGCGAAAGTACGAGCCAGATGAGGGCAAATCCCAGACCTAAGCCAGACATAACCGGCGTTATCCTCTAAAATATTAATCGGAACCAGGTTTAATTGACAGTTTCGGTGTGCTACCGTATTACTACGAGATCCAAACCAGAAAAAGGCCAGGATCTAGCCATCAAGTATGCGATAGATGAGAAAGTGCGAGCCAGATGAGGGCAAATACCAGAACTAACCCAGACACACCCGGCATTATCCTCTAAAATATTAATCGGAACCAGGTTTAGTTGAATGTTTCAGTGTGGTGCCTAATTACTACGTGGTCCAAGCCAGAAAAAGGCCAGGATCTGGCCAACAAGTATGCGAAAAATGCGAAAGTACGAGCCAGGTGAGGGCAAATCCCAGACCTAACCGAGACATAACCGGCGTTATCCTCCAAAATATTAATCGCAACCAGGTTTAATTGACTGTTACGGTGCGGTGCCGCATTACTACGTGATCCAATCCAGAAAAAGCCCAGGATCTTGACAACAAGTAGGCGAAAAATGCGAAGCTACGAGCCAGATGATTGCAAATACCAGACCTATCCCAGTCATAGCCGGCGTTATCCTCTAAAATATTAATCGGAACCAGGTTTATTTGACTGTTTCGGTGTGGTACCGCATTACTACGTGATCCAAACCAGAAAAAGGCCAGGATCTAGCCAGCAAGTATGCGAAAAATGCGAAAGTACGAGCCAGATGAGGGCAAATACCAGACCTATCCCAGACATAACCGGCGTTATCCTCTAAAATATTAATCGGAACCAGGTTTATTTGACTGTTTCAGTGTGGTACCACATTACTACGTGGTCCAAGCCAGAAAAAGGCCAGGATCTGGCCAACAAGTATGCGAAAAATGCGAAAGTAGGAGCCAGATCAGGACAAATCCCAGACCTAACCGAGACATAACCGGCGTTATCCTCTAAAATATTAATCGCAACCAGGTTTAATTGACTGTTTCGGTGTGGTACCGCAATACTACGTGATCCAAACCAGAAAAAGGCCAGGATCTAGCCATCAAGTATGCGATAGATGCGAAAGTGCGAGCCAGATGAGGGCAAGTACCAGAACTAACACAGACATAACCGGCGTTATCCTCTAAAATATTAATCGGAACCAGGTTTAGTTGAATGTTTCGGTGTGGTACCTAATTACTACGTGGGCCAAGCCAGAAAAAGGCCAGGATCTGGCCAACACGTATGCGAAAAATGCGAAAGTACGAGCCAGATGAGGGCAAATTCCAGACCTAACCGAGACATAACCGGCGTTATCCTCTGAAATATTAATCGCAACCAGGTTTATTTGACTGTTTCAGTGTGGTGCCACATTACTACGTGGTCCAAGCCAGAAAAAGGCCAGGATCTGGCCAACAAGTATGCGAAAAATGCGAAAGTGCGAGCCAGATGAGGGCAAATCCCAGACCTAACCGAGACATAACCGGCGTTATCCTCCAAAATATTAATCGCAACCAGGTTTAATTGACTGTTACGGTGTGGTACCGCATTACTACGTGATCCAGACCAGAAAAAGCCCCGGATCTTGACAACAAGTAGGTGAAAAATGCGGAAGTAGGAGCCAGATGATTGCAAATACCAGACCTTACCCAAACATAACCAGCGTTATCCTCCAAAATATTCATCGCAACCAGGTTTCATTGACTGCTTCGGTGCGGTACCACATTACGACGGGATACAAACCCGAAAAAGCCCTGGATCTGGCCAACAAGTATACGAGCAATGCGAAAGTACGAGCCATATGAGGGCAAATCCCAGACCTAAGCCAGACATGACCGGCGTTATCCTCTAAAATATTAATCGGAACCAGGTTTAGTTGAATGTTTCAGTGTGGTGCCTAATTACTACGTGGTCCAAGCCAGAAAAAGGCCAGGATCTAGCCATCAAGTATGCGATAGATGCGAAAGTGCGAGCCAGATGAGGTCAAGTACCAGAACTAACCGAGACATAACCGGCGTTATCCTCCAAAATATTAATCGGAACCAGGTTTAGTTGAATGTTTCGGTGTGGTACCTAATTACTACGTGGGCCAAGTCAGAAAAGGCCAGGATCTGGCCAACACGTATGCGAAAAATGCGAACGTACGAGCCAGATGTGGGCAAATCCCAGACCTAACCGAGACATAACCGGCGTTATCCTCTGAAATATTAATCGCAACCAGGTTTATTTGACTGTTTCAGTGTGGTGCCACATTACTACGTGGTCCAAGCCAGAAAAAGGCCAGGATCTGGCCAACAAGTATGCGAAAAATGCGAAAGTGCGAGCCAGATGAGGGCAAATCCCAGACCTAACCGAGACATAACCGGCGTTATCCTCCAAAATATTAATCGCAACCAGGTTTAATTGACTGTTACGGTGCGGTGCCGCATTACTACGTGATCCAATCCAGAAAAAGCCCAGGATCTTGACAACAAGTAGGCGAAAAATGCGAAGCTACGAGCCAGATGATTGCAAATACCAGACCTATCCCAGTCATAGCCGGCGTTATCCTCTAAAATATTAATCGGAACCAGGTTTATTTGACTGTTTCGGTGTGGTACCGCATTACTACGTGATCCAAACCAGAAAAAGGCCAGGATCTAGCCAGCAAGTATGCGAAAAATGCGAAAGTACGAGCCAGATGAGGGCAAATCCCAGATCTAACCGAGACATAACCGGCGTTATCCTCTGAAATATTAATCGCAACCAGGTTTATTTGACTGTTTCAGTGTGGTGCCACATTACTACGTGGTCCAAGCCAGAACAAGGCCAGGTTCTGGCCAACAAGTATGCGAAAAATGCGAAAGTGCGAGCCAGGTGAGGGCAAATCCCAGACCTAACCGAGACATAACCGGCGTTATCCTCTAAAATATTAATCGCAACCAGGTTTAATTGACAGTTTCGGTGTGGTACCGCATTACTACGTGATCCGAACCAGAAAAAGCCCAGGATCTTGCCAACAAGTAGGCGAAAAATGCAAAGGTACGAGCCAGATGAGGGTAAATCCCAGACCTAACCGAGACATAACCGGCATTATCCTCCAAAATATTAATCGCATCCAGGTTTAATTGACTGTTGCGGTGTGGTACCGCATTACTACGTGATCCAGACCAGAAAAAGCCCAGGATCTTGACAACAAGTAGGTGAAAAATGCGGAAGTAAAAGCCAGATGATTGCAAATACCAGACCTCACCCAAACATAACCAGCGTTATCCTCCAAAATATTCATCGCAACCAGGTTTCATTGACTGCTTCGGTGCGGTACCACATTACGACGGGATACAAACCCGAAAAAGCCCTGGATCTGGCCAACAAGTATAAGAGCAATGCGAAAGTACGAGCCAGATGAGGGCAAATCCCAGACCTAAGCCAGACATAACCGGCGTTATCCTCTAAAATATTAATCGCAACCAGGTTTAATTGACAGTTTCGGTGTGGTACCGCATTACTACGTGATCCAAACCAGAAAAAGGCCAGGATCTTGACAACAAGTAGGCGAAAAATGCGAAGCTGCGAGCCAGATGATTGCAAATACCAGATCTAACCCAGCCATAACCAGCGTTATCCTCTAAGATACTAATCCGAACCAGCTTTTATTGACGGTTTCAGTGTGGTACCACATTACTACGTGATACAGACCAGAAAAAGGCCAGGATCTAGCCATCAAGTATGCGATAGATGCGAAAGTGCGAGCCAGATGAGGGCAAATCCCAGACCTAACCGAGACATAACCGGCGTCATCCTCTAAAATATTAATCGCAACCAGGTTTAATTGTCTGCTTCGGTGTGGTACCGCATTACTACGTGATCCAAGCCAGAAAAAGGCCAGGATCTGGCCAACAAGTATGCGAAAAATGCGAAAGTAGGAGCCAGATCAGGGCAAATCCCAGACCTAACCGAGACATAACCGGCGTTATCCTCTAAAATATTAATCGCAACCAGGTTTAATTGACTGTTTCGGTGTGGTACCGCATTACTACGTGATCCAAACCAGAAAAAGGCCAGGATCTAGCCATCAAGTATGCGATAGATGCGAAAGTGCCAGCCAGATGAGGGCAAATACCAGAACTAACCCCGACATAACCGGCGTTATCCTCTAAAATATTAATCGGAGCCAGGTTTAGTTGAATGTTTCAGTGTGGTACCTAATTACTACGTGGTCCAAGCCAGAAAAAGGCCAGGATCTGGCCAACAGGTATGCGAAAAATGCAAAGGTACGAGCCAGATGAGGGCAAATCCCAGACCTAACCGAGACATAACCGGCGTTATCCTCCAAAATATTAATCGCAACCAGGTTTAATTGACTGTTACGGTGTGGTACCGCATTACTACGTGATCCAGACCAGAAAAAGCCCAGGATCTTGACAACAAGTAGGTGAAAAATGCAAAGGTACGAGCCAGATGAGGGCAAATCCCAGACCTAACCGAGACATAACCGGCGTTATCCTCCAAAATATTAATCGCAACCAGGTTTAATTGACTGTTACGGTGTGGTACCGCATTACTACGTGATCCAGACCAGAAAAAGCCCAGGATCTTGACAACAAGTAGGTGAAAAATGCGGAAGTAGGAGCCAGATGATTGCAAATACCGGACCTCACCCAAACATAACCAGCGTTATCCTCCAATATAATCATCGCAACCAGGTTTCATTGACTGCTTCGGTGCGGTACCACATTACGACGGGATACAAACCCGAAAAAGCCCTGGATCTGGCCAACAAGTATACGAGCAATGCGAAAGTACGAGCCAGATGAGGGCAAATCCCAGACCTAAGCCAGACATAACCGGCGTTATCCTCTAAAATATTAATCGCAACCAGGTTTAATTGACAGTTTCGGTGTGCTACCGTATTACTACGAGATCCAAACCAGAAAAAGGCCAGGATCTAGCCATCAAGTATGCGATAGATGAGAAAGTGCGAGCCAGATGAGGGCAAATACCAGAACTAACCCAGACACACCCGGCATTATCCTCTAAAATATTAATCGCAACCAGGTTTATTTGACTGTTTCAGTGTGGTGCCACATTACTACGTGGTCCAAGCCAGAAAAAGGCCAGGTTCTGGCCAACAAGTATGCGAAAAATGCGAAAGTGCGAGCCAGGTGAGGGCAAATCCCAGACCTAACCGAGACATAACCGGCGTTATCCTCTAAAATATTAATCGCAACCAGGTTTAATTGACAGTTTCGGTGTGGTACCGCATTACTACGTGATCCGAACCAGAAAAAGCCCAGGATCTTGCCAACAAGTAGGCGAAAAATGCAAAGGTACGAGCCAGATGAGGGTAAATCCCAGACCTAACCGAGACATAACCGGCATTATCCTCCAAAATATTAATCGCATCCAGGTTTAATTGACTGTTGCGGTGTGGTACCGCATTACTACGTGATCCAGACCAGAAAAAGCCCAGGATCATGACAACAAGTAGGTGAAAAATGCGGAAGTAGGAGCCAGATGATTGCAAATACCAGACCTCACCCAAACATAACCAGCGTTATCCTCCAATATATTCATCGCAACCACGTTTCATTGACTGCTTCGGTGCGGTACCACATTACGACGGGATACAAACCCGAAAAAGCCCTGGATCTGGCCAACAAGTATACGAGCAATGCGAAAGTACGAGCCAGATGAGGGCAAATCCCAGACCTGAGCCAGACATAACCGGCGTTATCCTCTAAAATATTAATCGGAACCAGGTTTATTTGACTGTTGCAGTGTGGTACCACATTACTACGTGGTCCAAGCCAGAAAAAGGCCAGGATCTGGCCAACAAGTATGCGAAAAATGCGAAAGTAGGAGCCAGATCAGGCCAAATCCCAGACCTAAGCCAGACATGACCGGCGTTATCCTCTAAAATATTAATCGGAACCAGGTTTAGTTGAATGTTTCAGTGTGGTGCCTAATTACTACGTGGTCCAAGCCAGAAAAAGGCCAGGATCTAGCCATCAAGTATGCGATAGATGCGAAAGTGCGAGCCAGATGAGGTCAAGTACCAGAGCTAACCGAGACATAACCGGCGTTATCCTCCAAAATATTAATCGGAACCAGGTTTAGTTGAATGTTTCGGTGTGGTACCTAATTACTACGTGGGCCAAGTCAGAAAAGGCCAGGATCTGGCCAACACGTATGCGAAAAATGCGAACGTACGAGCCAGATGTGGGCAAATCCCAGACCTAACCGAGACATAACCGGCGTTATCCTCTGAAATATTAATCGCAACCAGGTTTATTTGACTGTTTCAGTGTGGTGCCACATTACTACGTGGTCCAAGCCAGAAAAAGGCCAGGATCTGGCCAACAAGTATGCGAAAAATGCGAAAGTACGAGCCAGATGAGGGCAAATCCCAGACCTAACCGAGACATAACCGGCGTTATCCTCCAAAATATTAATCGCAACCAGGTTTAATTGACTGTTACGGTGTGGTACCGCATTACTACGTGATCCAGACCAGAAAAAGCCCAGGATCTTGACAGCAAGTAGGTGAAAAATGCAAAGGTACGAGCCAGATGAGGGCAAATCCCAGACCTAACCGAGACATAACCGGCGTTATCCTCCAAAATATTAATCGCAACCAGGTTTAATTGACTGTTACGGTGTGGTACTGCATTACTACGTGATCCAGACCAGAAAAAGCCCCGGATCTTGACAACAAGTAGGTGAAAAATGCGGAAGTAGGAGCCAGATGATTGCAAATACCAGACCTCACCCAAACATAACCAGCGTTATCCTCCAAAATATTCATCGCAACCAGGTTTCATTGACTGCTTCGGTGCGGTACCACATTACGACGGGATACAAACCCAAAAAAGCCCTGGATCTGGCCAACAAGTATACGAGCAATGCGAAAGTACGAGCCAGATGAGGGCAAATCCCAGACCTGAGCCAGACATAACCGGCGTTATCCTCTAAAATATTAATCGGAACCAGGTTTAGTTGAATGTTTCAGTGTGGTGCCTAATTACTACGTGGTCCAAGCCAGAAAAAGGCCAGGATCTGGCCAACAAGTATGCGAAAAATGCGAAAGTGCGAGCCAGATGAGGGCAAATCCCAGACCTAACAGAGACATAACCGGCATTATCCTCCAAAATATTAATCGCAACCAGGTTTAATTGACTGTTACGGTGCGGTGCCGCATTACTACGTGATCCAATCCAGAAAAAGCCCAGGATCTTGACAACAAGTAGGCGAAAAATGCGAAGCTACGAGCCAGATGATTGCAAATACCAGACCTATCCCAGTCATAGCCGGCGTTATCCTCTAAAATATTAATCGGAACCAGGTTTATTTGACTGTTTCGGTGTGGTACCGCATTACTACGTGATCCAAACCAGAAAAAGGCCAGGATCTAGCCAGCAAGTATGCGAAAAATGCGAAAGTACGAGCCAGATGAGGGCAAATCCCAGATCTAACCGAGACATAACCGGCGTTATCCTCTGAAATATTAATCGCAACCAGGTTTCTTTGACTGTTTCAGTGTGGTGCCACATTAGTGCGTGATCCAAACCAGAAAAAGGCCAGGATCTGGCCAACAAGTATGCGAAAAATGCGAAAGTAGGAGCCAGATCAGGCCAAATCCCAGACCTAACCGAGACATAACCGGCGTTATCCTCTAAAATATTAATCGCAACCAGGTTTAATTGACTGTTTCGGTGTGGTACCGCAATACTACGTGATCCAAACCAGAAAAAGGCCAGGATCTAGCCATCAAGTATGCGATAGATGCGAAAGTGCGAGCCAGATGAGGGCAAGTACCAGAACTAACACAGACATAACCGGCGTTATCCTCTAAAATATTAATCGGAACCAGGTTTAGTTGAATGTTTCGGTGTGGTACCTAATTACTACGTGGGCCAAGCCAGAAAAAGGCCAGGATCTGGCCAACACGTATGCGAAAAATGCGAAAGTACGAGCCAGATGAGGGCAAATTCCAGACCTAACCGAGACATAACCGGCGTTATCCTGTGAAATATTAATCGCAACCAGGTTTATTTGACTGTTTCAGTGTGGTGCCACATTACTACGTGGTTCAAGCCAGAAAAAGGCCAGGATCTGGCCAACAAGTATGCGAAAAATGCGAAAGTGCGAGCCAGATGAGGGCAAATCCCAGACCTAACCGAGACATAACCGGCGTTATCCTCCAAAATATTAATCGCAACCAGGTTTAATTGACTGTTACGGTGTGGTACCGCATTACTACGTGATCCAGACCAGAAAAAGCCCCGGATCTTGACAACAAGTAGGTGAAAAATGCGGAAGTAGGAGCCAGATGATTGCAAATACCAGACCTCACCCAAACATAACCAGCGTTATCCTCCAAAATATTCATCGCAACCAGGTTTCATTGACTGCTTCGGTGCGGTACCACATTACGACGGGATACAAACCCGAAAAAGCCCTGGATCTGGCCAACAAGTATACGAGCAATGCGAAAGTACGAGCCAGATGAGGGCAAATCCCAGACCTAAGCCAGACATGACCGGCGTTATCCTCTAAAATATTAATCGGAACCAGGTTTAGTTGAATGTTTCAGTGTGGTGCCTAATTACTACGTGGTCCAAGCCAGAAAAAGGCCAGGATCTAGCCATCAAGTATGCGATAGATGCGAAAGTGCGAGCCAGATGAGGTCAAGTACCAGAGCTAACCGAGACATAACCGGCGTTATCCTCCAAAATATTAATCGGAACCAGGTTTAGTTGAATGTTTCGGTGTGGTACCTAATTACTACGTGGGCCAAGTCAGAAAAGGCCAGGATCTGGCCAACACGTATGCGAAAAATGCGAACGTACGAGCCAGATGTGGGCAAATCCCAGACCTAACCGAGACATAACCGGCGTTATCCTCTGAAATATTAATCGCAACCAGGTTTATTTGACTGTTTCAGTGTGGTGCCACATTACTACGTGGTCCAAGCCAGAAAAAGGCCAGGATCTGGCCAACAAGTATGCGAAAAATGCGAAAGTACGAGCCAGATGAGGGCAAATCCCAGACCTAACCGAGACATAACCGGCGTTATCCTCCAAAATATTAATCGCAACCAGGTTTAATTGACTGTTACGGTGTGGTACCGCATTACTACGTGATCCAGACGAGAAAAAGCCCAGGATCTTGACAGCAAGTAGGTGAAAAATGCAAAGGTACGAGCCAGATGAGGGCAAATCCCAGACCTAACCGAGACATAACCGGCGTTATCCTCCAAAATATTAATCGGAACCAGGTTTATTTGACTGTTTCGGTGTGGTACCGCATTACTACGTGATCCAAACCAGAAAAAGGCCAGGATCTAGCCAGCAAGTATGCGAAAAATGCGAAAGTACGAGCCAGATGAGGGCAAATCCCAGATCTAACCGAGACATAACCGGCGTTATCCTCTGAAATATTAATCGCAACCAGGTTTCTTTGACTGTTTCAGTGTGGTGCCACATTAGTGCGTGATCCAAACCAGGAAAAGGCCAGGATCTGGCCAACAGGTATGCGAGAAATGCTTAAGTACGAGCCAGATGATTGCAAATACAGAACTAACCCAAACATAACCAGCCTTATCCTCCAAAATATTAATCGCATCCAGGTTTAATTGACTGTTGCGGTGTGGTACCGCATTACTACGTGATCCAGACCAGAAAAAGCCCAGGATCTTGACAACAAGTAGGTGAAAAATGCGAAAGTACGAGCCAGATGAGGGCAAATCCCAGACCTAACCGAGACATAACCGGCGTTATCCTCCAAAATATTAATCGCAACCAGGTTTAATTGACTGTTACGGTGCGGTGCCGCATTACTACGTGATCCAATCCAGAAAAAGCCCAGGATCTTGACAACAAGTAGGCGAAAAATGCGAAGCTACGAGCCAGATGATTGCAAATACCAGACCTATCCCAGTCATAGCCGGCGTTATCCTCTAAAATATTAATCGGAACCAGGTTTATTTGACTGTTTCGGTGTGGTACCGCATTACTACGTGATCCAAACCAGAAAAAGGCCAGGATCTAGCCAGCAAGTATGCGAAAAATGCGAAAGTACGAGCCAGATGAGGGCAAATCCCAGATCTAACCGAGACATAACCGGCGTTATCCTCTGAAATATTAATCGCAACCAGGTTTATTTGACTGTTTCAGTGTGGTGCCACATTACTACGTGGTCCAAGCCAGAAAAAGGCCAGGTTCTGGCCAACAAGTATGCGAAAAATGCGAAAGTGCGAGCCAGGTGAGGGCAAATCCCAGACCTAACCGAGACATAACCGGCGTTATCCTCTAATATATTAATCGCAACCAGGTTTAATTGACAGTTTCGGTGTGGTACCGCATTACTACGTGATCCGAAACAGAAAAAGCCCAGGATCTTGCCAACAAGTAGGCGAAAAATGCAAAGGTACGAGCCAGATGAGGGTAAATCCCAGACCTAACCGAGACATAACCGGCATTATCCTCCAAAATATTAATCGCATCCAGGTTTAATTGACTGTTGCGGTGTGGTACCGCATTACTACGTGATCCAGACCAGAAAAAGCCCAGGATCTTGACAACAAGTAGGTGAAAAATGCGGAAGTAAAAGCCAGATGATTGCAAATACCAGACCTCACCCAAACATAACCAGCGTTATCCTCCAAAATATTCATCGCAACCAGGTTTCATTGACTGCTTCGGTGCGGTACCACATTACAACGGGATACAAACCCGAAAAAGCCCTGGATCTGGCCAACAAGTATAAGAGCAATGCGAAAGTACGAGCCAGATGAGGGCAAATCCCAGACCTAAGCCAGACATAACCGGCGTTATCCTCTAAAATATTAATCGCAACCAGGTTTAATTGACAGTTTCGGTGTGGTACCGCATTACTACGTGATCCAAACCAGAAAAAGGCCAGGATCTTGACAACAAGTAGGCGAAAAATGCGAAGCTGCGAGCCAGATGATTGCAAATACCAGAACTAACCCAGCCATAACCAGCGTTATCCTCTAAGATACTAATCCGAACCAGCTTTTATTGACGGTTTCAGTGTGGTACCACATTACTACGTGATACAGACCAGAAAAAGGCCAGGATCTAGCCATCAAGTATGCGATAGATGCGAAAGTGCGAGCCAGATGAGGGCAAATCCCAGACCTAACCGAGACATAACCGGCGTTATCCTCTAAAATATTAATCGCAACCAGGTTTAATTGTCTGCTTCGGTGTGGTACCGCATTACTACGTGATCCAAGCCAGAAAAAGGCCAGGATCTGGCCAACAAGTATGCGAAAAATGCGAAAGTAGGAGCCAGATCAGGGCAAATCCCAGACCTAACCGAGACATAACCGGCGTTATCCTCTAAAATATTAATCGCAACCAGGTTTAATTGACTGTTTCGGTGTGGTACCGCATTACTACGTGATCCAAACCAGAAAAAGGCCAGGATCTAGCCATCAAGTATGCGATAGATGCGAAAGTGCCAGCCAGATGAGGGCAAATACCAGAACTAACCCCGACATAACCGGCGTTATCCTCTAAAATATTAATCGGAGCCAGGTTTAGTTGAATGTTTCAGTGTGGTACCTAATTACTACGTGGTCCAAGCCAGAAAAAGGCCTGGATCTGGCCAACAGGTATGCGAAAAATGCAAAGGTACGAGCCAGATGAGGGCAAATCCCAGACCTAACCGAGACATAACCGGCGTTATCCTCCAAAATATTAATCGCAACCAGGTTTAATTGACTGTTACGGTGTGGTACCGCATTACTACGTGATCCAGACCAGAAAAAGCCCAGGATCTTGACAACAAGTAGGTGAAAAATGCAAAGGTACGAGCCAGATGAGGGCAAATCCCAGACCTAACCGAGACATAACCGGCGTTATCCTCCAAAATATTAATCGCAACCAGGTTTAATTGACTGTTACGGTGTGGTACCGCATTACTACGTGATCCAGACCAGAAAAAGCCCAGGATCTTGACAACAAGTAGGTGAAAAATGCGGAAGTAGGAGCCAGATGATTGCAAATACCAGACCTCACCCAAACATAACCAGCGTTATCCTCCAATATATTCATCGCAACCAGGTTTCATTGACTGCTTCGGTGCGGTACCACATTACGACGGGATACAAACCCGAAAAAGCCCTGGATCTGGCCAACAAGTATACGAGCAATGCGAAAGTACGAGCCAGATGAGGGCAAATCCCAGACCTAAGCCAGACATAACCGGCGTTATCCTCTAAAATATTAATCGCAACCAGGTTTAATTGACAGTTTCGGTGTGCTACCGTATTACTACGAGATCCAAACCAGAAAAAGGCCAGGATCTAGCCATCAAGTATGCGATAGATGAGAAAGTGCGAGCCAGATGAGGGCAAATACCAGAACTAACCCAGACACACCCGGCATTATCCTCTAAAATATTAATCGGAACCAGGTTTAGTTGAATGTTTCAGTGTGGTGCCTAATTACTACGTGGTCCAAGCCAGAAAAAGGCCAGGATCTGGCCAACAAGTATGCGAAAAATGCGAAAGTACAAGCCAGGTGAGGGCAAATCCCAGACCTAACCGAGACATAACCGGCGTTATCCTCCAAAATATTAATCGCAACCAGGTTTAATTGACTGTTACGGTGCGGTGCCGCATTACTACGTGATCCAATCCAGAAAAAGCCCAGGATCTTGACAACAAGTAGGCGAAAAATGCGAAGGTACGAGCCAGATGATTGCAAATACAAGACCTATCCCAGTCATAGCCGGCGTTATCCTCTAAAATATTAATCGGAACCAGGTTTATTTGACTGTTTCGGTGTGGTACCGCATTACTACGTGATCCAAACCAGAAAAAGGCCAGGATCTAGCCAGCAAGTATGCGAAAAATGCGAAAGTAGGAGCCAGATCAGGCCAAATCCCAGACCTAACCGAGACATAACCGGCGTTATCCTCTAAAATATTAATCGCAACCAGGTTTAATTGACTGTTTCGGTGTGGTACCGCAATACTACGTGATCCAAACCAGAAAAAGGCCAGGATCTAGCCATCAAGTATGCGATAGATGCGAAAGTGCGAGCCAGATGAGGGCAAGTACCAGAACTAACACAGACATAACCGGCGTTATCCTCTAAAATATTAATCGGAACCAGGTTTAGTTGAATGTTTCGGTGTGGTACCTAATTACTACGTGGGCCAAGCCAGAAAAAGGCCAGGATCTGGCCAACACGTATGCGAAAAATGCGAAAGTACGAGCCAGATGAGGGCAAATTCCAGACCTAACCGAGACATAACCGGCGTTATCCTCTGAAATATTAATCGCAACCAGGTTTATTTGACTGTTTCAGTGTGGTGCCACATTACTACGTGGTCCAAGCCAGAAAAAGGCCAGGATCTGGCCAACAAGTATGCGAAAAATGCGAAAGTGCGAGCCAGATGAGGGCAAATCCCAGACCTAACCGAGACATAACCGGCGTTATCCTCTAAAATATTAATCGCAACCAGGTTTAATTGACAGTTTCGGTGTGGTACCGCATTACTACGTGATCCGAACCAGAAAAAGCCCAGGATCTTGCCAACAAGTAGGCGAAAAATGCAAAGGTACGAGCCAGATGAGGGCAAATCCCAGACCTAACCGAGACATAACCGGCGTTATCCTCCAAAATATTAATCGCAACCAGGTTTAATTGACTGTTACGGTGTGGTACCGCATTACTACGTGATCCAGACCAGAAAAAGCCCAGGATCTTGACAACAAGTAGGCGAAAAATGCGGAAGTAGGAGCCAGATGATTGCAAATACCAGACCTCACCCAAACATAACCAGCGTTATCCTCCAAAATATTCATCGCAAACAGGTTTCATTGACTGCTTCGGTGCGGTACCACATTACGACGGGATACAAACCCGAAAAAGCCCTGGATCTGGCCAACAAGTATACGAGCAATGAGAAAGTACGAGCCAGATGAGGGCAAATCCCAGACCTAAGCCAGACATAACCGGCGTTATCCTTTAAAATATTAATCGCAACCAGGTTTAATTGACAGTTTCGGTGTGGTACCGCATTACTACGTGATCCAAACCAGAAAAAGGCCAGGATCTGGCCAACAAGTATGCGAAAAATGCGAAAGTGCGAGCCAGATGAGGGCAAATCCCAGACCTAACCGAGACATAACCGGCGTTATCCTCTATAATATTAATCGCAACCAGGTTTAATTGACTGTTTCGGTGTGGTACCGCATTACTACGTGATCCAAACCAGAAAAAGGTCAGGATCTAGCCATCGAGTATGCGATAGATGCGAAAGTGCGAGCCAGATGAGGGCAAATACCAGAACTAACCCAGACATAACCGGCGTTATCCTCTAAAATATTAATCGGAACCAGGTTTAGTTGAATGTTTCAGTGTGGTACCTAATTACTACGTGGACCAAGCCAGAAAAAGGCCAGGATCTGGCCAACAAGTATGCGAAAAATGCGAAAGTACGAGCCAGATGAGGGCAAATCCCAGACCTAACCGAGACATAACCGGCGTTATCCTCTAAAATATTAATCGCAACCAGGTTTAATTGACTGTTTCGGTGTGGTACCGCATGACTACGTGATCCGAACCAGAAAAAGTCCAGGATCTTGACAACAAGTAGGCGAAAAATGCAAAGGTACGAGCCAGATGAGGGCAAATCCCAGACCTAACCGAGACATAACCGGCGTTATCCTCCAAAATATTAATCGCAACCAGGTTTAATTGACTGTTACGGTGCGGTGCCGCATTACTACGTGTTACAAACCAGAAAAAGCCCAGGATCTTGACAACAAGTAGGCGAAAAATGCGAAGCTAAGAGCCAGATGATTGCAAATACCAGAACTAACCCAGCCATTACCAGCGTTATCCTCTAAGATACTAATCCGAACCAGCTTTTATTGACGGTTTCAGTGTGGTACCGCATTACTACGTGATCCAAACCAGAAAAAGCCCAGGATCTTGCCAACAAGTAGGCGAAAATTGCAAAGGTACGAGTCAGATGAGGGCAAATCGCAGACCTAACCGAGACATAACTGGCGTTATCCTCCAAAATATTAATCGCAACCAGGTTTAATTGACTGTTACGGTGTGGTACCGCATTACTACGTGATCCAGACCAGAAAAAGCCCAGGATCTTGACAACAAGTAGGTGAAAAATGCGGAAGTAGGAGCCAGATGATTGCAAATACCAGACCTCACCCAAACATAACCAGCGTTATCCTCCAAAATATTCATCGCAACCAGGTTTCATTGACTGCTTCGGTGCGGTACCACATTACGACGGTAAACAAACCCGAAAAAGCCCTGGATCTGGCCAACAAGTATACGAGCAATGCGAAAGTACGAGCCAGATGAGGGCAAATCCCAGACCTAAGCCAGACATAACCGGCGTTATCCTCTAAAATATTAATCGCAACCAGGTTTAATTGACAGTTTCGGTGTGGTACCGCATTACTACGAGATCCAAACCAGAAAAAGGCCAGGATCTAGCCATCAAGTATGCGATAGATGCGAAAGTGCGAGCCAGATGAGGGCAAATACCAGAACTAACCCAGACATAACCGGCGTTATCCTCTAAAATATTAATCGGAACCAGGTTTAGTTGAATGTTTCAGTGTGGTACCTAATTACTACGTGGTCCAAGCCAGAAAAAGGCCAGGATCTGGCCAACAAGTATGCGAAAAATGCGAAAGTACGAGCCAGATGAGGGCAAATCCCAGACCTAACCGAGACATAACCGGCGTTATCCTCTAAAATATTAATCGCAACCAGGTTTAATTGACTGTTACGGTGTGGTACCGCATTACTACGTGATCCAGACCAGAAAAAGCCCAGGATCTTGACAACAAGTAGGCGTAAAATGCGGAAGTAGGAGCCAGATGATTGCAAATACCAGACCTCACCCAAACATAACCAGCGTTATCCTCCAAAATATTCATCGCAACCAGGTTTCATTGACTGCTTCGGTGCGGTACCACATTACGACGGGATACAAACCCGAAAAAGCCCTGGATCTGGCCATCAAGTATGCGATAGATGCGAAAGGGCGAGCCAGATGATTGCAAATACCAGAACTAACCCAGCCATAACCAGCGTTATCCTCTAAGATACTAATTCGAACCAGCTTTTATTGACGGTTTCAGTGTGGTACCGCATTACTACGTGATCCAAACCAGAAAAAGGCCAGGATCTAGCCACCAAGTATGCGATAGATGCGAAAGTGCGAGCCAGATCAGGGCAAATCCCAGACCTAACCGAGACATAACCGGCGTTATCCTCTAAAATATTAATCGCAACCAGGTTTAATTGACTGCTTCGGTGTGGTACCGCAATACTACGTGATCCAAACCAGAAAAAGGCCAGGATCTAGCCATCAAGTATGCGATAGATGCGAAAGTGCGAGCCAGATGAGGGCAAATACCAGAACTAACCCAGACATAACCGGCGTTATCCTCTAAAATATTAATCGGAACCAGGTTTAGTTGAATGTTTCAGTGTGGTACCTAATTACTACGTGGTCCAAGCCAGAAAAAGGCCAGGATCTGGCCAACAAGTATGCGAAAAATGCGAAAGTACGAGCCAGATGAGGGCAAATACCAGAACTAACCCAGACATAACCGGCGTTATCCTCTAAAACATTAATCGGAACAAGGTTTAGTTGAATGTTTCAGTGTGGCACCTAATTACTACGTGGTCCAAGCCAGAAAAAGGCCAGGATCTGGCCAACAGGTATGCGAAAAATGCAAAGGCACGAGCCAGATGAGGGCAAATCCCAGACCTAACCGAGACATAACCGGCGTTATCCTCCAAAATATTAATCGCAACCAGGTTTAATTGACTGTTACGGTGTGGTACCGCATCACTACGTGATCCAGACCAGAAAAAGCCCAGGATCTTGACAACAGGTATGCGAAAAATGCAAAGGTACGAGCCAGATGAGGGCAAATCCCAGACCTAACCGAGACATAACCGGCGTTATCCTCCAAAATATTAATCGCAACCAGGTTTAATTGACTGTTACGGTGTGGTACCGCATTACTACGTGATCCAGACCAGAAAAAGCCCAGGATCTTGACAACAAGTAGGTGAAAAATGCAAAGGTACGAGCCAGATGAGGGCAAATCCCAGACCTAACCGAGACATAACCGGCGTTATCCTCCAAAATATTAATCGCAACCAGGTTTAATTGACTGCTTCGGTGCGGTACCACATTACGACGGGATACAAACCCGAAAAAGCCCTGGATCTGGCCATCAAGTATGCGATAGATGCGAAAGTGCAAGCCAGATGAGGGCAAATACCAGAACTAACCCAGACATAACCGGCGTTATCCTCTAAAATATTAATCGGAGCCAGGTTTAGTTGAATGTTTCAGTGTGGTACCTAATTACTACGTGGTCCAAGCCAGAAAAAGGCCAGGATCTGGCCAACAGGTATGCGAAAAATGCAAAGGTACGAGCCAGATGAGGGCAAATCCCAGACCTAACCGAGACATAACCGGCGTTATCCTCCAAAATATTAATCGCAACCAGGTTTAATTGACTGTTACGGTGTGGTACCGCATTACTACGTGATCCAGACCAGAAAAAACCCAGGATCTTGACAACAAGTAGGTGAAAAATGCAAAGGTACGAGCCAGATGAGGACAAATCCCAGACCTAACCGAGACATAACCGGCGTTATCCTCCAAAATATTAATCGCAACCAGGTTTAATTGACTGTTACGGTGTGGTACCGCATTACTACGTGATCCAGACCAGAAAAAGCCCAGGATGTTGACAACAAGTAGGTGAAAAATGCAAAGGTACGAGCCAGATGAGGGCAAATCCCAGACCTAACCGAGACATAACCGGCGTTTTCCTCCAAAATATTAATCGCAACCAGGTTTAATTGACTGTTACGTTGCGGTGCCGCATTACTACGTGATCCAAACCAGAAAAAGCCCAGGATCTTGACAACAAGTAGGCGAAAAATGCGAAGCTACGAGCCAGATGATTGCAAATACCAGACCTATCCCAGACATAGCCGGCGTTATCCTCTAAAATATTAATCGGAACCAGGTTTATTTGACTGTTTCGGTGTGGTACCGCATTACTACGTGATCCAAACCAGAAAAAGGCCAGGATCTAGCCAGCAAGTATGCGAAAAATGCGAAAGTACGAGCCAGATGAGGGCAAATACCAGACCTATCCCAGACATAACCGGCGTTATCCTCTAAAATATTAATCGGAACCAGGTTTATTTGACTGTTTCAGTGTGGTACCACATTACTACGTGGTCCAAGCCAGAAAAAGGCCAGGATCTGGCCAACAAGTATGCGAAAAATGCGAAAGTAGGAGCCAGATCAGGCCAAATCCCAGACCTAACCGACACATAACCGGCGTTATCCTCTAAAATATTAATCGCAACCAGGTTTAATTGACTGTTTCGGTGTGGTACCGCATTACTACGTGATCCAAACCAGAAAAAGGCCAGGATCTAGCCATCAAGTATGCGATAGATGCGAAAGTGCGAGCCAGATGAGGGCAAGTACCAGAACTAACACAGACATAACTGGCGTTATCCTCTAAAATATTAATCGGAACCAGGTTTAGTTGAATGTTTCGGTGTGGTACCTAATTACTACGTGGGCCAAGCCAGAAAAAGGCCAGGATCTGGCCAACACGTATGCGAAAAATGCGAAAGTACGAGCCAGATGAGGGCAAATCCCAGACCTAACCGAGACATAACCGGCGTTATCCTCTGAAATATTAATCGCAACCAGGTTTATTTGACTGTTTCAGTGTGGTGCCACATTACTACGTGGTCCAAGCCAGAAAAAGGCCAGGATCTGGCCAACAAGTATGCGAAAAATGCGAAAGTAGGAGCCAGATCAGGGCAAATCCCAGACCTAACCGAGACATAACCGGCGTTATCCTCCAAAATATTAATCGCAACCATGTTTCATTGACTGCTTCGGTGCGGTACCACATTACAACAGGATACAAACCCGAAAAAGCCCTGGATCTGGCCAACAAGTATAAGAGCAATGCGAAAGTACGAGCCAGATGAGGGCAAATCCCAGACCTAAGCCAGACATAACCGGCGATATCCTGTAAAATATTAATCGCAACCAGGTTTAATTGACAGTTTCGGTGTGGTACCGCATTACTACGTGATCCAAACCAGAAAAAGGCCAGGATCTAGCCATCAAGTATGCGATACATGCGAAAGTGCGAGCCAGATGAGGGCAAATACCAGAACTAACCCAGACATAACCGGCGTTATCCTATAAAATATTAATCGGAACCGGGTTTAATCGACTGTGTCGGTGTGGTACCACATTTCTACGTGATCCAAGCCAGAAAAAGGCCAGGATCTGGCCAACAAGTATGCGAAAAATGCGAAAGTAGGAGCCAGATCAGGGCAAATCCCAGACCTAACCGAGACATAACCGGCGTTATCCTCTAAAATATTTATCGCAACCAGGTTTAATTGACTGTTTCGGTGTGGTACCGCATTACTACGTGATCCAAACCAGAAAAAGGCAAGGATCTAGCCATCAAGTATGCGATAGATGCGAAAGTGCGAGCCAGATGAGGGCAAATACCAGAACTAACACAGTCATAACCGGCGTTATCCTCTAAAATATTAATCGGAACCAGGTTTAGTTGAACGTTTCGGTGTGGTACCTAATTACTACGTGGTCCAAGCCAGAGAAAGGCCAGGATCTGGCCAACAAGTATGCGATAGATGCGAAAGTGCGAGCCAGATGAGGGCAAATACCAGAACTAACCCAGACATAACCGGCGTTATCTTCTACAACATTAATCGGAACCAGGTTTGATTGACTGTTCCGGTGCGGTGCCGCATTACTACGTGATCCAAACCAGAAAAAGCCCAGGATCTTGACAACAAGTAGGCCAAAAATGCGAAGCTACGAGCTAGATGATTACAAATACCAGAACTAACCCAGCCATAACCAGCGTTATCCTCTAAGATACTAATCCGAACCAGCTTTTATTGACGATTTCAGTGTGGTACCACATTACTACGTGATACAGACCAGAAAAAGGACAGGATCTGGCCAACAAGTATGCGAAAAATGCGAAAGTACGAGCCAGATGAGGGCAAATACCAGACCTATCCCAGACATAACCGGCGTTATCCTCCAAAATATTCATCGCAACCAGGTTTCATTGACTGCTTCGGTGCGGTACCACATTACGACAGGATACAAACCCGAAAAAGCCCTGGATCTGGCCAACAAGTATAAGAGCAATGCGAAAGTACGAGCCAGATGAGGGCAAATCCCAGACCTAAGCCAGACATAACCGGCGATATCCTGTAAAATATTAATCGCAACCAGGTTTAATTGACAGTTTCGGTGTGGTACCGCATTACTACGTGATCCAAACCAGAAAAGGGCCAGGATCTAGCCATCAAGTATGCGATACATGCGAAAGTGCGAGCCAGATGAGGGCAAATACCAGACCTAACCGAGACATAACCGGCGTTATCCTCTAAAATATTAATCGCAACCAGGTTTAGTTGAATGTTTCAGTGTGGTACCTGATTACTACGTGGTCCAAGCCAGAAAAAGGCCAGGATCTGGCCAACAAGTATGCGAAAAATGCGAAAGTGCGAGCCAGACGAGGGCAAATCCCAGACCTAACCGAGACATAACCGGCGTTATCCTCTAAAATATTAATCGCAACCAGGTTTAATTGACTGCTACGGTGTGGTACCACATTACTACGTGATACAGACCAGAAAAAGGCCAGGATCTGGCCAGCAAGTATGCGAAAAATGCGAAAGTGCGAGCCAGGTGAGGGCAAATCCCAGACCTAACCGAGACATAACCGGCGTTATCCTCTAAAATATTAATCGCAACCAGGTTTAATTGACTGTTTCGGTGTGGTACCGCATTACTACGTGATCCAAACCAGAAAAAGGCCAGGACCTAGCCATCAAGTATGCGATAGATGCCAAAGTGCGAGCCAGATGAGGGCAAATACCAGAACTAACCCAGACATAACCGGCGTTATCCTCTAAAATATTAATCGGAACCAGGTTTAGTTGAATGTTTCAGTGTGGTACCTAATTACTACGTGGTCCAAGCCAGAAAAAGGCCAGGATCTGGCCAACAAGTATGCGAGAAATGCGAAAGTGCGAGCCAGATGAGGGCAAATCCCAGACCTAACCGAGACATAACCGGCGTTATCCTCTAAAATTAATCGCAACCAGGTTTAATTGACTGTTTCGGTGTGGTACCGCATTACTACGTGATCCAAACCAGAAAAAGGCCAGGATCTAGCCACCAGGTATGCGATAGATGCGAAAGTGCGAGCCAGATGAGGGCAAATACCAGAACTAACCCAGACATAACCGGCGTTATCCTATAAAATATTAATCGGAACCGGGTTTAATCGACTGTGTCGGTGTGGTACCACATTACTACGTGATCCAAGCTAGAAAAAGGCCAGGATCTGGCCAACAAGTATGCGAAAAATGCGAAAGTAGGAGCCAGATCAGGGCAAATCCCAGACCTAACCGAGACATAACCGGCGTTATCCTCTAAAATATTTATCGCAACCAGGTTTAATTGACTGTTTCGGTGTGGTACCGCATTACTACGTGATCCAAACCAGAAAAAGGCAAGGATCTAGCCATCAAGTATGCGATAGATGCGAAAGTGCGAGCCAGATGAGGGCAAATACCAGAACTAACACAGACATAACCGGCGTTATCCTCTAAAATATTAATCGGAGCCAGGTTTAGTTGAATGTTTCAGTGTGGTACCTAATTACTACGTGGTCCAAGCCAGAAAAAGGCCAGGATCTGGCCAACAAGTATGCGATAGATGCGAAAGTGCGAGCCAGATGAGGGCAAATACCAGAACTAACCCAGACATAACCGGCGTTATCTTCTACATCATTAATCGGAACCAGGTTTAATTGACTGTTCCGGTGCGGTGCCGCATTACTACGTGATCCAAACCAGAAAAAGCCCAGGATCTTGACAACAAGTAGGCCAAAAATGCGAAGCTACGAGCCAGATGATTGTAAATACCAGAACTAACCCGGCCATAACCGGCGTTATCCTCTAAAATATTAACCGGAACTAGGTTTAGTTGAATGTGTCAGTGTGGTACCTAATTACTACGTGGTCCAAGCCAGAAAGAGGCCAGGATCTAGCCATCAAGTATGCGATAGATGCGAAAGTGCGAGCCAGATGAGGGCAAATCGTAGACCTAACCGAGACATAACCGGCGTTATCCTCTAAAATATTAATCGCAACCAGGTTTAATTGTCTGTTTCGGTGTGGTACCGAACTACTACGTGATCCAAGCCAGAAAAAGGCCAGGATCTGGCCAACAAGTATGCGAAAAATGCGAAAGTAGAAGCCAGATCAGGGCAAATCCCAGACCTAACCGAGACATAACCGGCGTTATCCTCTAAAATATTAATCGCAACCACGTTTAATTGACTGTTTCAGTGTGGTACCGCATTACTACGTGATCCACACCAGAAAAAGGCCAGGATCTAGCCATCACGAATGCGATAGATGCGAAAGTGCGAGCCAGATGAGGGCAAATACCAGAACTAACCCAGACATAACCGGCGTTATCCTCTAAAATATTAACCGGAACCAGGTTTAGTTGAATGTGTCAGTGTGGTACCTAATTACTACGTGGTCCAAGCCAGAAAAAGGCCAGGATCTGGCCAACAAGTATGTGAAAAATGCGAAAGTACGAGCCAGATGAGGGCAAATCCCAGATCTAACCGAGACATAACCGGCGTTATCCTCTAAAATATTAATCGCAACCAGGTTTAATTGACTGTTTCGGTGTGGTACCGCATTACTACGTGATCCAAACCAGAAAAAGGCCAGGATCTAGCCATCAAGTATGCGATAGATGCGAAAGTGCGAGCCAGATGAGGGCAAATCGTAGACCTAACCGAGACATAACCGGCGTTATCCTCTAAAATATTAATCGCAACCAGGTTTAATTGTCTGTTTCGGTGTGGTACCGAACTACTACGTGATCCAAGCCAGAAAAAGGCCAGGATCTGGCCAACAAGTATGCGAAAAATGCGAAAGTAGAAGCCAGATCAGGGCAAATCCCAGACCTAACCGAGACATAACCGGCGTTATCCTCTAAAATATTAATCGCAACCACGTTTAATTGACTGTTTCAGTGTGGTACCGCATTACTACGTGATCCACACCAGAAAAAGGCCAGGATCTAGCCATCACGAATGCGATAGATGCGAAAGTGCGAGCCAGATGAGGGCAAATACCAGAACTAACCCAGACATAACCGGCGTTATCCTCTAAAATATTAACCGGAACCAGGTTTAGTTGAATGTGTCAGTGTGGTACCTAATTACTACGTGGTCCAAGCCAGAAAGAGGCCAGGATCTGGCCAACAAGTATGTGAAAAATGCGAAAGTACGAGCCAGATGAGGGCAAATCCCAGACCTAACCGAGACATAACCAGCGTTATCCTCTAAGATACTAATCCGAACCAGCTTTTATTGACGGTTTCAGTGTGGTACCACATTACTACGTAATACAGACCAGAAAAAGGCCAGGATCTGGCCAGCAAGTATGCGAAAAATGCGAAAGTACGAGCCAGATGAGGGCAAATCCCAGACCTAACCGAGACATAACCGGCGTTATCCTCTAAAATATTTATCGCAACCAGGTTTAATTGACTGTTTCGGTGTGGTACCGCATTACTACGTGATCCAAACCAGAAAAAGGCAAGGATCTAGCCATCAAGTATGCGATAGATGCGAAAGTGCGAGCCAGATGAGGGCAAATACCAGAACTAACACAGACATAACCGGCGTTATCCTCTAAAATATTAATCGGAACCAGGTTTAGTTGAATGTTTCAGTGTGGTACCTAATTACTACGTGGTCCAAGCCAGAAAAAGGCCAGGATCTGGCCAACAAGTATGTGAAAAATGCGAAAGTACGAGCCAGATGAGGGCAAATACCAGAACTAACACAGACATAACCGGCGTTATCTTCTACATCATTAATCGGAACCAGGTTTAATTGACTGTTCCGGTGCGGTGCCGCATTACTACGTGATCCAAACCAGAAAAAGCCCAGGATCTTGACAACAAGTAGGCCAAAAATGCGAAGCTACGAGCCAGATGATTGTAAATACCAGAACTAACCCGGCCATAACCGGCGTTATCCTCTAAAATATTAATCGCAACCAGGTTTAACTGACAGTTTCGGTGTGGTACCGCATTACTACGTGATCCAAACCAGAAAAAGGCCAGGATCTAGCCATCAAGTATGCGATACATGCGAAAGTGCGAGCCAGATGAGGGCAAATACCAGAACTTACCCAGACATAACCGGCGTTATCCTCTAAAATATTAACCGGAACCAGGTTTAGTTGAATGTGTCAGTGTGGTACCTAATTACTACGTGGTCCAAGCCAGAAAAAGGCCAGGATCTGGCCAACAAGTATGTGAAAAATGCGAAAGTACGAGCCAGATGAGGGCAAATCCCAGATCTAAACGAGACATAACCGGCGTTATCCTCTAAAATATTAATCGCAACCAGGTTTAATTGACTGTTTCGGTGTGGTACCGCATTACTACGTGATCCAAACCAGAAAAAGGCCAGGATCTAGCCATCAAGTATGCGATAGATGCGAAAGTGCGAGCCAGATGAGGGCAAATCGTAGAGCTAACCGAGACATAACCGGCGTTATCCTCTAAAATATTAATCGCAACCAGGTTTAATTGTCTGTTTCGGTGTGGTACCGAACTACTACGTGATCCAAGCCAGAAAAAGGCCAGGATCTGGCCAACAAGTATGCGAGAAATGCGAAAGTAGAAGCCAGATCAGGGCAAATCCCTGACCTAACCGAGACATAACCGGCGTTATCCTCTAAAATATTAATCGCAACCAGGTTTAATTGACTGTTTCAGTGTGGTACCGCATTACTACGTGATCCACACCAGAAAAAGGCCAGGATCTAGCCATCAAGAATGCGATAGATGCGAAAGTGCGAGCCAGATGAGGGCAAATACCAGAACTAACCCAGACATAACCGGCGTTATCCTCTAAAATATTAACCGGAACCAGGTTTAGTTGAATGTGTCAGTGTGGTACCTAATTACTACGTGGTCCAAGCCAGAAAAAGGCCAGGATCTGGCCAACAAGTATGTGAACAATGCGGAGGTACGAGCCAGATGAGGGCAAATCCCAGACCTAACCGAGACATAACCAGCGTTATCCTCTAAGATACTAATCCGAACCAGCTTTTATTGACGGTTTCAGTGTGGTACCACATTACTACGTAATACAGACCAGAAAAAGGCCAGGATCTGGCCAGCAAGTATGCGAAAAATGCGAAAGTACGAGCCAGATGAGGGCAAATACCAGACCTATCCCAGACATAGCCGGCGTTATCGTCTAAAATATTAATCGGAGCCAGGTTTAGTTGAATGTTTCAGTGTGGTACCTAATTACTACGTGGTCCAAGCCAGAAAAAGGCCAGGATCTGGCCAACAAGTATGCGAAAAATGCGAAAGTACGAGCCAGATGAGGGCAAATACCAGCACTATCCCAGACATAGCCGGCGTTATCGTCTAAAATATTAATCGGAACCAGGTTTATTTGACTGTTTCAGTGTGGTACCACATTAGTACGTGGTCCAAGCCAGAAAAAGGCCAGGATCTGGCCAACAAGTATGCGAAAAATGCGAAAGTGCGAGCCAGATGAGGGCAAATCCCAGATCTAACCGAGACATAACCGGCATTATCCTCCAAAATATTAATCGCATCCAGGTTTAATTGACTGTTTCGGTGTGGTACCGCATTACTACGTGATCCGAACCAGAAAAAGCCCAGGATCTTGACAACAAGTAGGCGAAAAATGCGAAGCTGCGAGCCAGATGATTGCAAATACCAGAACTAACCCAGCCATAACCAGCGTTATCCTCTAAGATACTAATCCGAACCAGCTTTTATTGACGGTTTCAGTGTGGTACCACATTACTACGTGATACAGACCAGAAAAAGGCCAGGATCTAGCCATCAGGTATGCGATAGATGCGAAAGTGCGAGCCAGATGAGGGCAAATCCCAGACCTAACCGAGACATAACCGGCGTTATCCTGTAAAATATTAATCGCAACCAGGTTTAATTGTCTGCTTCGGTGTGGTACCGCATTACTACGTGATCCAAACCAGAAAAAGGCCAGGATCTAGCCATCAAGTATGCGATAGATGCGAAAGTGCGAGCCAGATGATTGCAAATACCAGACCTCACCCAAACATAACCAGCGTTATCCTCCAAAATATTCATCGCAACCAGGTTTCATTGACTGCTTCGGTGCGGTACCACATTACGACGGGATACAAACCCGAAAAAGCCCTGGATCTGGCCAACAAGTATACGAGCAATGCGAAAGTACGAGCCAGATGAGGGCAAATCCCAGACCTAAGCCAGACATAACCGGCGTTATCCTCTAAAATATTAATCGCAACCAGGTTTAATTGACAGTTTCGGTGTGGTACCGCATTACTACGAGATCCAAACCAGTAAAAGGCCAGGATCTAGCCATCAAGTATGCGATAGATGAGAAAGTGCGAGCCAGATGAGGGCAAATACCAGAACTAACCCTGACACACCCGGCGTTATCCTCTAAAATATTAATCGGAACCAGGTTTAGTTGAATGTTTCAGTGTGGTGCCTAATTACTACGTGGTCCAAGCCAGAAAAAGGCCAGCATCTGGCCAACAAGTATGCGAAAAATGCGAAAGTACGAGCCAGATGAGGGCAAATCCCAGACCTAACCGAGACATAACCGGCGTTATCCTCTAAAATATTAATCGCAACCAGGTTTAATTGACTGTTTCGGTGTGGTACCGCATTACTACGTGATCCAAACCAGAAAAAGGCCAGGATCTAGCCATCAAGTATGCGATAGATGCGAAAGTGCGAGCCAGATGAGGGCAAGTACCAGAACTAACACAGACATAACCGGCGTTATCCTCTAAAATATTAATCGGAACCAGGTTTAGTTGAATGTTTCGGTGTGGTACCTAATTACTACGTGGGCCAAGCCAGAAAAAGGCCAGGATCTGGCCAACACGTATGCGAAAAATGCGAAAGTACGAGCCAGATGAGGGCAAATCCCAGACATAACCGAGACATAACCGGCGTTATCCTCTAAAATATTAACCGGAACCAGGTTTAGTTGAATGTGTCAGTGTGGTACCTAATTACTACGTGGTCCAAGCCAGAAAAAGGCCAGGATCTGGCCAACAAGTATGCGAAAAATGCGAAAGTGCGAGCCAGATGAGGGCAAATCCCAGACCTAACCGAGACATAACCGGCGTTATCCTCTAAAATATTAATCGCAACCAGGTTTAATTGACAGTTTCGGTGTGGTACCGCATTACTACGTGATCCGAACCAGAAAAAGGCCAGGATCTTGCCAACAAGTAGGCGAAAAATGCAAAGGTACGAGCCAGATGAGGGCAAATCCCAGACCTAACCGAGACATAACCGGCGTTATCCTCCAAAATATTAATCGCAACCAGGTTTAATTGACTGTTACGGTGTGGTACCGCATTACTACGTGATCCAGACCAGAAAAAGCCCAGGATCTTGACAACAAGTAGGCGAAAAATGCGGAAGTAGGAGCCAGATGATTGCAAATACCAGACCTCACCCAAACATAACCAGCGTTATCCTCCAAAATATTCATCGCAACCAGGTTTCATTGACTGCTTCGGTGCGGTACCACATTACGACGGGATACAATCCCGAAAAAGCCCTGGATCTGGCCAACAAGTATACGAGCAATGCGAAAGTACGAGCCAGATGAGGGCAAATCCCAGACCTAAGCCAGACATAACCGGCGTTATCCTTTAAAATATTAATCGCAACCAGGTTTAATTGACAGTTTCGGTGTGGTACCGCATTACTACGAGATCCAAACCAGAAAAAGGCCAGGATCTAGCCATCAAGTATGCGATAGATGCGAAGGTACGAGCCAGATGAGGGCAAATCCCAGACCTAACCGAGACATAACCGGCGTTATCCTCTAAAATATTAATCGCAACCAGGTTTAATTGACTGTTTCGGTATGGTACCGCATTATTACGTGATCCGAACCAGAAAAAGGCCAGGATCTAGCCATCAAATATGCGATAGATGCGAAAGTGCGAGCCAGATGAGGGCAAATCCCAGACCTAACCGAGACATAACCGGCGTTATCCTCTATAATATTAATCGCAACCAGGTTTAATTGACTGTTTCGGTGTGGTACCGCATTACTACGTGATCCAAACCAGAAAAAGGTCAGGATCTAGCCATCAAGTATACGATAGATGCGAAAGTGCGAGCCAGATGAGGGCAAATACCAGAACTAACCCAGACATAACCGGCGTTATCCTCTAAAATATTAATCGGAACCAGGTTTAGTTGAATGTTTCAGTGTGGTACCTAATTACTACGTGGACCAAGCCAGAAAAAGTCCAGGATCTGGCCAACAAGTATGCGAAAAATGCGAAAGTACGAGCCAGATGAGGGCAAATCCCAGACCTAACCGAGACATAACCGGCGTTATCCTCTAAAATATTAATCGCAACCAGGTTTAATTGACTGTTTCGGTGTGGTACCGCATTACTACGTGATCCAAGCCAGAAAAAGGCCAGGATCTGGCCAGCAAGTATGCGAAAAATGCGAAAGTACGCGCCAGATGAGGGCAAATCCCAGACCTAACCGAGACATAACCGGCGTTATCCTCTAAAATATTAATCGCAACCAGGTTTAATTGACTGTTTCGGTGTGGTACCGCATTACTACGTGATCCGAACCAGAATAAGCCCAGGATCTTGCCAACAAGTAGGCGAAAAATGCAAAGGTACGAGCCAGATGAGGACAAATCCCAGACCTAACCGAGACATAACCGGCGTTATCCTCTGAAATATTAATCGCAACCAGGTTTATTTGACTGTTTCAGTGTGGTGCCACATTACTACGTGGTCCAAGCCAGAAAAAGGCCAGGATCAGGCCAACAAGTATGCGAAAAATGCGAAAGTGCGAGCCAGGTGAGGGCAAATCCCAGACCTAAACGAGACATAACCGGCGTTATCCTCTAAAATATTAATCGCAACCAGGTTTAATTGACAGTTTCGGTGTGGTACCGCATTACTACGTGATCCGAACCAGAAAAAGCCCAGGATCTTGCCAACAAGTAGGCGAAAAATGCAAAGGTACGAGCCAGATGAGGGCAAATCCCAGACCTAACCGAGACATAACCGGCGTTATCCTCCAAAATATTAATCGCAACCAGGTTTAATTGACTGTTACGGTGTGGTACCGCATTACTACGTGATCCAGACCAGAAAAAGCCCAGAATCTTGACATCAAGTAGGCGAAAAATGCGGAAGTAGGAGCCAGATGATTGCAAATACCAGACCTCACCCAAACATAACCAGCGTTATCCTCCAAAATATTCATCGCAACCAGGTTTCATTGACTGCTTCGGTGCGCTACCACATTACGACGGGATACAAACCCGAAAAAGCCCTGGATCTGGCCAACAAGTATACGAGCAATGCGAAAGTACGAGCCAGATGAGGGCAAATCCCAGACCTAAGCCAGACATAACCGGCGTTATCCTTTAAAATATTAATCGCAACCAGGTTTAATTGACAGTTTCGGTGTGGTACCGCATTACTACGTGATCCAAACCAGAAAAAGGCCAGGATCTAGCCATCAAGTATGCGATAGATGCGAAAGTGCGAGCCAGATGAGGGCAAATACCAGAACTAACCCAGACATAACCGGCGTTATCCTCTAAAATATTAATCGGAACCAGGTTTAGTTGAATGTTTCAGTGTGGTGCCTAATTACTACGTGGTCCAAGCCAGAAAAAGGCCAGGATCTGGCCAACAAGTATGCGAAAAATGCGAAAGTACGAGCCAGATGAGGGCAAATCCCAGACCTAACCGAGACATAACCGGCGTTATCCTCTAAAATATTAATCGCAACCAGGTTTAATTGACTGTTTCGGTGTGGTACCGCATGACTACGTGATCCGAACCAGAAAAAGTCCAGGATCTTGACAACAAGTAGGCGAAAAATGCAAAGGTACGAGCCAGATGAGGGCAAATCCCAGACCTAACCGAGACATAACCGGCGTTATCCTCCAAAATATTAATCGCAACCAGGTTTAATTGACTGTTACGGTGTGGTACCGCATTACTACGTGATCCAGACCAGAAAAAGCCCAGGATCTTGACAACAAGTAGGCGTAAAATGCGGAAGTAGGAGCCAGATGATTGCAAATACCAGACCTCACCCAAACATAACCAGCGTTATCCTCCAAAATATTCATCGCAACCAGGTTTCATTGACTGCTTCGGTGCGGTACCACATTACGACGGGATACAAACCCGAAAAAGCCCTGGATCTGGCCAACAAGTATACGAGCAATGCGAAGGTACGAGCCAGATGAGGGCAAATCCCAGACCTAAGCCAGACATAACCGGCGTTATCCTTTAAAATATTAATCGCAACCAGGTTTAATTGACTGTTACGGTGCGGTCCGCATTACTACGTGTTACAAACCAGAAAAAGCCCAGGATCTTGACAACAAGTAGGCGAAAAATGCGAAGCTGCGAGCCAGATGATTGCAAATACCAGAACTAACCCAGCCATTACCAGCGTTATCCTCTAAGTTACTAATCCGAACCAGCTTTTATTGACGGTTTCAGTGTGGTACCGCATTACTACGTGATCCAAACCAGAAAAAGCCCAGGATCTTGCCAACAAGTAGGCGAAAATTGCAAAGGTACGAGTCAGATGAGGGCAAATCGCAGACCTAACCGAGACATAACCGGCGTTATCCTCCAAAATATTAATCGCAACCAGGTTTAATTGACTGTTACGGTGTGGTACCGCATTACTACGTGATCCAGACCAGAAAAAGCCCAGGATCTTGACAACAAGTAGGCGTAAAATGCGGAAGTAGGAGCCAGATGATTGCAAATACCAGACCTCACCCAAACATAACCAGCGTTATCCTCCAAAATATTCATCGCAACCAGGTTTCATTGACTGCTTCGGTGCGGTACCACATTACGACGGGATACAAACCCGAAAAAGCCCTGGATCTGGCCAACAAGTATACGAGCAATGCGAAGGTACGAGCCAGATGAGGGCAAATCCAAGACCTAAGCCAGACATAACCGGCGTTATCCTCTAAAATATTAATCGCAATCAGGTTTAATTGACAGTTCCGGTGTGGTACCGCATTACTACGTGATCCAAACCAGAAAAAGGCCAGGATCTAGCCATCAAGTATGCGATAGATGCGAAAGTGCGAGCCAGATGAGGGCAAATACCAGAACTAACCCAGACATAACCGGCGTTATCCTCTAAAATATTAATCGGAACCAGGTTTAGTTGAATGTTTCAGTGTGGTACCTAATTACTACGTGGTCCAAGCCAGAAAAAGGCCAGGATCTGGCCAACAAGTATGCGAAAAATGCGAAAGTACGAGCCAGATGAGGGCAAATCCCAGACCTAACACAGACATAACCGGCGTTATCCTCTAAAATATTAATCGGAACCAGGTTTAGTTGAATGTTTCAGTGTGGTACCTAATTACTACGTGGGCCAAGCCAGAAAAAGGCCAGGATCTGGCCAACACGTATGCGAAAAATGCGAAAGTACGAGCCAGATGAGGGCAAATCCCAGACCTAAGCCAGACATAACCGGCGTTATCCTTTAAAGTATTAATCGCAACCAGGTTTAATTGACAGTTTCGGTGTGGTACCGCATTACTACGTGATCCAAACCAGAAAAAGGCCAGGATCTAGCCATCAAGTATGCGATAGATGCGAAAGTGCGAGCCAGATGAGGGCAAATACCAAAACTAACCCAGACATAACCGGCGTTATCCTCTAAAATATTAATCGGAACCAGGTTTAGTTGAATGTTTCAGTGTGGTGCCTAATTACTACGTGGTCCAAGCCAGAAAAAGGCCAGGATCTGGCCAACAAGTATGCGAAAAATGCGAAAGTACGAGCCAGATGAGGGCAAACCCCAGACCTAACCGAGACATAACCGGCGTTATCCTCTAAAATATTAACCGGAACCAGGTTTAGTTGAATGTGTCAGTGTGGTACCTAATTACTACGTGGTCCAAGCCAGAAAAAGGCCAGGATCTGGCCAACAAGTATGTGAAAAATGCGAAAGTACGAGCCAGATGAGGGCAAATCCCAGATCTAACCGAGACATAACCGGCGTTATCCTCTAAGATATTAATCGCAACCAGGTTTAATTGACTGTTACGGTGTGGTACCGCATTACTACGTGATCCAGACCAGAAAAAGCCCAGAATCTTGACATCAAGTAGGCGAAAAATGCGGAAGTAGGAGCCAGATGATTGCAAATACCAGACCTCACCCAAACATAACCAGCGTTATCCTCCAAAATATTCATCGCAACCAGGTTTCATTGACTGCTTCGGTGCGCTACCACATTACGACGGGATACAAACCCGAAAAAGCCCTGGATCTGGCCAACAAGTATACGAGCAATGCGAAAGTACGAGCCAGATGAGGGCAAATCCCAGACCTAAGCCAGACATAACCGGCGTTATCCTTTAAAATATTAATCGCAACCAGGTTTAATTGACAGTTTCGGTGTGGTACCGCATTACTACGTGATCCAAACCAGAAAAAGGCCAGGATCTAGCCATCAAGTATGCGATAGATGCGAAAGTGCGAGCCAGATGAGGGCAAATACCAGAACTAACCCAGACATAACCGGCGTTATCCTCTAAAATATTAATCGGAACCAGGTTTAGTTGAATGTTTCAGTGTGGTGCCTAATTACTACGTGGTCCAAGCCAGAAAAAGGCCAGGATCTGGCCAACAAGTATGCGAAAAATGCGAAAGTACGAGCCAGATGAGGGCAAACCCCAGACCTAACCGAGACATAACCGGCGTTATCCTCTAAAATATTAATCGCAACCAGGTTTAATTGACTGTTTCGGTGTGGTACCGCATGACTACGTGATCCGAACCAGAAAAAGTCCAGGATCTTGACAACAAGTAGGCGAAAAATGCAAAGGTACGAGCCAGATGAGGGCAAATCCCGGACCTAACCGAGACATAACCGGCGTTATCCTCCAAAATATTAATCGCAACCAGGTTTAATTGACTGTTACGGTGCGGTCCGCATTACTACGTGTTACAAACCAGAAAAAGCCCAGGATCTTGACAACAAGTAGGCGAAAAATGCGAAGCTGCGAGCCAGATGATTGCAAATACCAGAACTAACCCAGCCATTACCAGCGTTATCCTCTAAGTTACTAATCCGAACCAGCTTTTATTGACGGTTTCAGTGTGGTACCGCATTACTACGTGATCCAAACCAGAAAAAGCCCAGGATCTTGCCAACAAGTAGGCGAAAATTGCAAAGGTACGAGTCAGATGAGGGCAAATCGCAGACCTAACCGAGACATAACCGGCGTTATCCTCCAAAATATTAATCGCAACCAGGTTTAATTGACTGTTACGGTGTGGTACCGCATTACTACGTGATCCAGACCAGAAAAAGCCCAGGATCTTGACAACAAGTAGGCGTAAAATGCGGAAGTAGGAGCCAGATGATTGCAAATACCAGACCTCACCCAAACATAACCAGCGTTATCCTCCAAAATATTCATCGCAACCAGGTTTCATTGATTGCTTCGTTGCGGTACCACATTACGACGGGATACAAACCCGAAAAAGCCCTGGATCTGGCCAACAAGTATACGAGCAATGCGCAAGTACGAGCCAGATGAGGGCAAATCCCAGACCTAACCCAGACATAACCGGCGTTATCCTCTAAAACATTAATCGGAACCAGGTTTAGTTGAACGTTTCAGTGTGGTACCTAATTACTACGTGGTCCAAGCCAGAAAAAGGCCAGGATCTGGCCAGCAAGTATGCGAAAAATGCGAAAGTGCGAGCCAGATGAGGGCAAATCCCAGACCTAACCAAGACATAACCGGCGTTATCCTCTAAAATATTAATCGCAACCAGGTTTAATTGACTGTTTCGGTGTGGTACCGCATTACTACGTGATCCAAACCAGAAAAAGGCCAGGATCTAGCCATCAAGTATGCGATAGATGCGAAAGTGCGAGCCAGATGCGGGCAAATCCCAGACCTAACCGAGACATAACCGGCGTTATCCTCCAAAATATTAATCGCAACCAGGTTTAATTGACTGTTACGGTGTGGTACCGCATTACTACGTGATCCAAACCAGAAAAAGCCCAGGGTCTTGACAACAAGTAGGCGAAAAAT
The DNA here is from genome assembly GCF_051014445.1 of Colletes latitarsis. Classification (NCBI taxonomy): domain Eukaryota; kingdom Metazoa; phylum Arthropoda; class Insecta; order Hymenoptera; family Colletidae; genus Colletes; species Colletes latitarsis. The sequence continues at coordinate 7,169,224 of NC_135134.1, read as the reverse complement.
GCGAAGGTACGAGCCAGATGAGGGCAAATCCCAGACCTAACCGAGACATAACCGGCGTTATCCTCTAAAATATTAATCGCAACCAGGTTTAATTGACTGTTTCGGTGTGGTACCGCATGACTACGTGATCCGAACCAGAAAAAGTCCAGGATCTTGACAACAAGTAGGCGAAAAATGCGGAAGTAGGAGCCAGATGAGGGCAAATCCCGGACCTAACCGAGACATAACCGGCGTTATCCTCCAAAATATTAATCGCAACCAGGTTTAATTGACTGTTACGGTGCGGTCCGCATTACTACGTGTTACAAACCAGAAAAAGCCCAGGATCTTGACAACAAGTAGGCGAAAAATGCGAAGCTGCGAGCCAGATGATTGCAAATACCAGAACTAACCCAGCCATTACCAGCGTTATCCTCTAAGTTACTAATCCGAACCAGCTTTTATTGACGGTTTCAGTGTGGTACCGCATTACTACGTGATCCAAACCAGAAAAAGCCCAGGATCTTGCCAACAAGTAGGCGAAAATTGCAAAGGTACGAGTCAGATGAGGGCAAATCGCAGACCTAACCGAGACATAACCGGCGTTATCCTCCAAAATATTAATCGCAACCAGGTTTAATTGACTGTTACGGTGTGGTACCGCATTACTACGTGATCCAAACCAGAAAAAGCCCAGGGTCTTGACAACAAGTAGGCGAAAAATGCGAAGGTACGAGCCAGATGAGGGCAAATCCCAGACCTAACCGAGACATAACCGGCGTTATCCTCTAAAATATTAATCGCAACCAGGTTTAATTGACTGTTTCGGTGTGGTACCGCATTACTACGTGATCCGAACCAGAAAAAGTCCAGGATCTGGCCAACAAGTATGCGAAAAATGCGAAAGTAGGAGCCAGATCAGGGCAAATCCCAGACCTAACCGAGACATAACCGGCGTTATCCTCTAAAATATTAATCGCAACCAGGTTTATTTGACTGTTTCGGTGTGGTACCGTATTACTACGTGATCCAAACCAGAAAAAGGCCAGGATCTAGCCATCAAGTATGCGATAGAAGCGAAAGTGCGAGCCAGATGAGGGCAAGTACCAGAACTAACACAGACATAACCGGCGTTATCCTCTAAAATATTAATCGGAACCAGGTTTAGTTGAATGTTTCAGTGTGGTACCTAATCACTACGTGGGCCAAGCCAGAAAAAGGCCAGGATCTGGCCAACACGTATGCGAAAAATGCGAAAGTACGAGCCAGATGAGGGCAAATCCCAGACCTAACCGAGACATAACCGGCGTTATCCTCTGAAATATTAATCGCGACCAGGTATATTTGACTGTTTCAGTGTGGTGCCACATTACTACGTGGTCCAAGCCAGAAAAAGGCCAGGATCTGGCCAACAAGTATGCGAAAAATGCGAAAGTGCGAGCCAGATGAGGGCAAATCCCAGACCTAACCGAGACATAACCGGCGTTATCCTCCAAAATATTAATCGCAACCAGGTTTAATTGACTGTTACGGTGTGGTATCGCATTACTACGTGATCCAGACCAGAAAAAGCCCTGGATCTTGACAACAAGTAGGCGAAAAATGCGGAAGTAGGAGCCAGATGATTGCAAATACCAGACCTCACCCAAACATAACCAGCGTTATCCTCCAAAATATTCATCGCAGCCAGGTTTCATTGACTGCTTCGGTGCGGTACCACATTACGACGGGATACAAACCCGAAAAAGCCCTGGATCTGGCCAACAAGTACACGAGCAATGCGAAAGTACGAGCCAGATGAGGGCAGATCCCAGACCTAAGCCAGACATAACCGGCGTTATCCTCTAAAATATTAATCGCAACCAGGTTTAATTGACAGTTTCGGTGTGGTACCGCATTATTACGTGATCCGAACCAGAAAAAGGCCAGGATCTAGCCATCAAGTATGCGATAGATGCGAAAGTGCGAGCCAGATGAGGGCAAATACCAGAACTAACCCAGACATAACCGGCGTTATCCTCTAAAATATTAATCGGAACCAGGTTTAGTTGAATGTTTCAGTGTGGTGCCTAATTACTACGTGGCCCAAGCCAGCAAAAGGCCAGGATCTGGCCAACAAGTATGCGAAAAATGCGAAAGTACGAGCCAGATGAGGGCAAATCCCAGACCTAACCGAGACATAACCGGCGTTATCCTCCAAAATATTAATCGCAACCAGGTTTAATTGACTGTTACGGTGCGGTGCCGCATTACTACGTGATCCAATCCACAAAATGCCCAGGATCTTGACAACAAGTAGGCGAAAAACGCAAAATTACGAGCCAGATGAGGGCAAATCCCAGACCTAACCGAGACATAACCGGCGTTATCCTCCAAAATATTAATCGCAACCAGGTTTAATTGACTGTTACGGTGCGGTGCCGCATTACTACGTGATCCAATCCACAAAATGCCCAGGATCTTGACAACAAGTAAGCGAAAAATGCGAAGCTACGAGCTAGATGATTGCAAATACCAGAACTAACCCAGCCATAACCAGCGTTATCCTCTAAGATACTAATCCGAACCAGCTTTTATTGACGGTTTCAGTGTGGTACCGCATTACTACGTGATCCAGACCAGGAAAAGGCCAGGATCTAGCCACCAAGTATGCGATAGATGCGAAAGTGCGAGCCAGATGAGGGCAAATACCAGAACTAACCCAGACATAACCGGCGTTATCCTCTAAAATATTAATCGCAACCAGGTTTAATTGACTGTTTCGGTGTGGTACCGCATTACTACGTGATCCAAGCCAGAAAAAGGCCAGGATCTGGCCAACAAGTATGCGAAAAATGCAAAGGTACGAGCCAGATGAGGGCAAATCCCAGACCTAACCGAGACATAACCGGCGTTATCCTCCAGAATATTAATCGCAACCAGGTTTAATTGACTGTTACGGTGTGGTACCGCATTACTACGTTATCCAAACCAGAAAAAGCCCAGGATCTTGACAACAAGTAGGCGAAAAATGCGAAGGTACGAGCCGGATGATTGCAAATACCAGAACTAACCCAGCCATAACCAGCGTTATCCTCTAAGATACTAATCGGAACCAGCTTTTATTGACGGTTACAGTGTGGTACCACATTACTACGTGATACAGACCAGAAAAAGGCCAGGATCTGGCCAGCAAGTATGCGAAAAATGCGAAAGTGCGAGCCAGATGAGGGCAAATCCCAGACCTAACCGAGACATAACCGGCGTTATCCTCTAAAATATTAATCGCAACCAGGTTTAATTGACTGTTTCGGTGTGGTACCGCATTACTACGTGATCCAAACCAGAAAAAGGCCAGGATCTAGCCATCAAGTATGCGATAGATGCGAAAGTGCGAGCCGGATGAGGGCAAATCCCAGACCTAACCGAGACATAACCGGCGTTATCCTCCAAAATATTCATCGCAACCAGGTTTCATTGACTGGTTCGGTGCGGTACCACATTACGACGGGATACAAACCCGAAAAAGCCCTGGATCTGGCCAACAAGTATACGAGCAATGCGAAAGTACGAGCCAGATGAGGGCAAATCCCAGACCTAACCGAGACATAACCAGCGTTATCCTCTAAAATATTAATCGCAACCAGGTTTAATTGACTGTTTCGGTGTGGTACCGCATTACTACGTGATCCGAACCAGAAAAAGCCCAGGATCTAGCCATCAAGTATGCGATAGATGCGAAAGTGCGAACCAGATGAGAGCAAATACCAGAACAATCCCAGACATAACCGGCGTTATCCTCTAAAACATTAATCGGAACCAGGTTTAGTTGAATGTTTCAGTGTAGTACCTAATTACTACGTGGTCCAAGCCAGAAAAAGACCAGGATCTGGCCAGCAAGTATGCGAAAAATGCGAAAGTGCGAGCCAGATGAGGGCAAATCCCAGACCTAACCGAGACATAACCGGCGTTATCCTCTAAAATATTAATCGCAACCAGGTTTAATTGACTGTTTCGGTGTGGTACCGCATTACTACGTGATCCAAACCAGAAATAGGCCAGGATCAAGCCATCAAGTATGCGATAGATGCGAAAGTGCGAGCCAGATGAGGGCAAATCCCAGACCTAACCGAGACATAACCGGCGTTATCCTCCAAAATACTCATCGCAACCAGGTTTCATTGACTGGTTCGGTGCGGTACCACATTACGACGGGATACAAACCCGAAAAAGCCCTGGATCTGGCCAACAAGTATACGAGCAATGCGAAAGTACGAGCCAGATGAGGGCAAATCCCAGACCTAACCGAGACATAACCAGCGTTATCCTCTAAAATATTAATCGCAACCAGGTTTAATTGACTGTTTCGGTGTGGTACCGCATTACTACGTGATCCGAACCAGAAAAAGCCCAGGATCTAGCCATCAAGTATGCGATAGATGCGAAAGTGCGAGCCAGATGAGAGCAAATACCAGAACAATCCCAGACATAACCGGCGTTATCCTCTAAAACATTAATCGGAACCAGGTTTAGTTGAATGTTTCAGTGTAGTACCTAATTACTACGTGGTCCAAGCCAGAAAAAGGCCAGGATCTGGCCAGCAAGTATGCGAAAAATGCGAAAGTGCGAGCCAGATGAGGGCAAATCCCAGACCTAACCGAGATATAACCGGCGTTATCCTCTAAAATATTAATCGCAACCAGGTTTAATTGACTGTTTCGGTGTGGTACCGCATTACTACGTGATCCAAACCAGAAAAAGGCCAGGATCAAGCCATCAAGTATGCGATAGATGCGAAAGTGCGAGCCAGATGAGGGCAAATCCCAGACCTAACCGAGACATAACCGGCGTTATCCTCCAAAGTATTCATCGCAACCAGGTTTCATTGACTGGTTCGGTGCGGTACCACATTACGACGGGATACAAACCCGAAAAAGCCCTGGATCTGGCCAACAAGTATACGAGCAATGCGAAAGTACGAGCCAGATGAGGGCAAATCCCAGACCTAACCGAGACATAATCGGCGTTATCCTCTAAAATATTAATCGCAACCAGGTTTAATTGACTGTTACGGTGTGGTACCGCATTACTACGTGATCCAAACCAGAAAAAGCCCAGGATCTTGACAACAAGTAGGCGAAAAATGCGAAGCTACGAGCCAGATGATTGCAAATACCAGAACTAACCCAGCCATAACCAGCGTTATCCTCTAAGATACTAATCCGAACCAGCTTTTATTGACGGTTTCAGTGTGGTGCCGCATTACTACGTGATCCAAACCTGAAAAAGGCCAGGATGTAGCCACCAAGTATGCGATTGATGCGAAAGTGCGAGCCAGATGAGGGCAAATACCAGAACTAACCGAGACATAACCGGCGTTATCCTCTAAAATATTAATCGCAACCAGGTTTAATTGACTGTTTCGGTGTGGTACCGCATTACTACGTGATCCAAACCAGAAAAAGGCCAGGATCTAGCCATCAAGTATGCGATAGATGCGAAAGTGCGAGCCGGATGAGGGCAAATCCCAGACCTAACCGAGACATAACCGGCGTTATCCTCCAAAATATTCATCGCAACCAGGTGTCATTGACTGGTTCGGTGCGGTACCACATTACGACGGGATACAAGCCCGAAAAAGCCCTGGATCTGGCCAACAAGTATACGAGCAATGCGAAAGTACGAGCCAGATGAGGGCAAATCCCAGACCTAACCGAGACATAACCAGCGTTATCCTCTAAAATATTAATCGCAACCAGGTTTAATTGACTGTTTCGGTGTGGTACCGCATTACTACGTGATCCGAACCAGAAAAAGCCCAGGATCTAGCCATCAAGTATGCGATAGATGCGAAAGTGCGAGCCAGATGAGAGCAAATACCAGAACAATCCCAGACATAACCGGCGTTATCCTCTAAAACATTAATCGGAACCAGGTTTAGTTGAATGTTTCAGTGTAGTACCTAATTACTACGTGGTCCAAGCCAGAAAAAGACCAGGATCTGGCCAGCAAGTATGCGAAAAATGCGAAAGTGCGAGCCAGATGAGGGCAAATCCCAGACCTAACCGAGACATAACCGGCGTTATCCTCTAAAATATTAATCGCAACCAGGTTTAATTGACTGTTTCGGTGTGGTACCGCATTACTACGTGATCCAAACCAGAAAAAGGCCAGGATCAAGCCATCAAGTATGCGATAGATGCGAAAGTGCGAGCCAGATGAGGGCAAATCCCAGACCTAACCGAGACATAACCGGCGTTATCCTCCAAAATACTCATCGCAACCAGGTTTCATTGACTGGTTCGGTGCGGTACCACATTACGACGGGATACAAACCCGAAAAAGCCCTGGATCTGGCCAACAAGTATACGAGCAATGCGAAAGTACGAGCCAGATGAGGGCAAATCCCAGACCTAACCGAGACATAACCAGCGTTATCCTCTAAAATATTAATCGCAACCAGGTTTAATTGACTGTTTCGGTGTGGTACCGCATTACTACGTGATCCGAACCAGAAAAAGCCCAGGATCTAGCCATCAAGTATGCGATAGATGCGAAAGTGCGAGCCAGATGAGAGCAAATACCAGAACAATCCCAGACATAACCGGCGTTATCCTCTAAAACATTAATCGGAACCAGGTTTAGTTGAATGTTTCAGTGTAGTACCTAATTACTACGTGGTCCAAGCCAGAAAAAGGCCAGGATCTGGCCAGCAAGTATGCGAAAAATGCGAAAGTGCGAGCCAGATGAGGGCAAATCCCAGACCTAACCGAGATATAACCGGCGTTATCCTCTAAAATATTAATCGCAACCAGGTTTAATTGACTGTTTCGGTGTGGTACCGCATTACTACGTGATCCAAACCAGAAAAAGGCCAGGATCAAGCCATCAAGTATGCGATAGATGCGAAAGTGCGAGCCAGATGAGGGCAAATCCCAGACCTAACCGAGACATAACCGGCGTTATCCTCCAAAGTATTCATCGCAACCAGGTTTCATTGACTGGTTCGGTGCGGTACCACATTACGACGGGATACAAACCCGAAAAAGCCCTGGATCTGGCCAACAAGTATACGAGCAATGCGAAAGTACGAGCCAGATGAGGGCAAATCCCAGACCTAACCGAGACATAATCGGCGTTATCCTCTAAAATATTAATCGCAACCAGGTTTAATTGACTGTTACGGTGTGGTACCGCATTACTACGTGATCCAAACCAGAAAAAGCCCAGGATCTTGACAACAAGTAGGCGAAAAATGCGAAGCTACGAGCCAGATGATTGCAAATACCAGAACTAACCCAGCCATAACCAGCGTTATCCTCTAAGATACTAATCCGAACCAGCTTTTATTGACGGTTTCAGTGTGGTGCCGCATTACTACGTGATCCAAACCTGAAAAAGGCCAGGATGTAGCCACCAAGTATGCGATTGATGCGAAAGTGCGAGCCAGATGAGGGCAAATACCAGAACTAACCGAGACATAACCGGCGTTATCCTCTAAAATATTAATCGCAACCAGGTTTAATTGACTGTTTCGGTGTGGTACCGCATTACTACGTGATCCGAACCAGAAAAAGTCCAGGATCTGGCCAACAAGTATGGGAAAAGTGTGGAAGTAGGAGCCAGATGATTGCAAATACCAGACCAAACCCAAACATAACCAGCGTTATCCTCCAAAATATTCATCGCAACCAGGTTTCATTGACTGCTTCGGTGTGGAACCACATTACGACGGGATACAAACCCGAAAAAGCCCTGGATCTGGCCAACAAGTATACGAGAAATGCGAAAGTACGAGCCAGATTCCCTCAGGGGCTGCCAGCCTTTCAGCTGCAGTACGGGCTTAACGAACCCGGGGTACCCGAGTCATACACACACCGTAAGCCTCCTGTTGGTCGTCACAACGACCCATTCACAATTCCCTATTGGTTTTGTGAATGGTACGTGACGGCAGGAGGACCGGGGGTCTTGGCTTAACCGCCTGGGCCACGAGTATGGCGACTCTATAATATCGCCCTCCAATCCTAAGCTATGGTGCGCGGCGATGGGATGCATGGTTGGGGGAGAAGGCCCAATCCCAAGCGACCACCTCCGGGGAACCTGCCGAACCCCCGGAGTATTAGGCTTACCCGGGTAAGGCGGCTCTGCCCGGGTGGACCTTTATTTCCGACCATCTCGTGGGATTCTTATGGACACAGAAAATAAAATGGGGATGGGGCGGGTTTTGTCGGTTGGGGAGGACGGAGACGGGGTTGGGGTTAGGGTGGCGGCGCTCGCGCCCCACTCAGCGCCAGGTCCGGCTTCGTGGAGGGTGGAGGAGGACGACGAGACGGCGTCGGTCTCGTCCTTCTCCTCCAGCACGAGCCACATAGGCTCTAAGAGGAAGAGGACGGGGCAGGCCGTCGTCGAGGTGGGCGGGGCGATGAGCCCGTCGGTGAGGCTGAGTTGCCTCAGGGACGAGGTGACCGAGGAGATATCGGAGAGGATCTCCTCGTCCCTGAGGCGGGTGGAGAAAGTCGCCGCTGCCTGCGCCTTTAAGGGGCAGAAAAGCGGTGGCGCGGAGGCCCTGAAGGCCGCGGCGGAGGAAATGAGGGAGGCGGCGCGGGAGCTCAGAGGGCGGAACGCCCGTCTGCAGCTCCTGTTGGAGGAGGAGCGACAGGGGAGGAGGAGGGCAGAGGCGCTGTGGAACAGCGCGGCCCTCCCTCCCATCCTCCCTCCTCCTCCACCGCCGCGTCCCTCGGCGGAGGTAAATAAGCGGAGTGCGGCGGCAGTGGTGCGGGGCACCGCGGGCCCCTCCACCCGCACTCCGCCCGTGAAGAAGTCCCCGTCCTCCTCAGAAGACGATCTTCTGAGGAGGATTGGGGACATGATTGATGGCAAGCTGGCCGCCTTCCGGGAGGAGCTCCTCGCCGGAAGAGCGGTCAGCAGGAAGGCTGTGCCTCCCCGACCTGTTCCGGTACAGTCGGGGAAGGCAAAGAAGGGCGGAGTGAAGGCTCCGCCCAGCGTTACGGCACCAGGGCCCCGGGTCGCGACCCCCAAGGGGGGTGGTGTACCCGTGGTCGCGGTGGTCGCGTCCTCCACAGCACCCTCCCAAGGGGGGGTGGCGTGGAGTGAGGTGGTGGGGCGGAAGGCGAAGCGGGCGGCGAGGAAGGCCTCGCAACCGCAGCCTCCGCCTCCGCCGCCGGCGGCCAAGGTAAAGGCCGCGAAGGTCGGGAAGGCACGACCAGGTCGTCCCCCAAAAACGGCAGCGGTGACGCTGACCGTTGCGCAGGGGGGCGACCTGACCCTCGCGGAGGCGATGCGGCTCGCCAGGGAGAATATCTCCCTGGAAGAGCTGGGCATCGCCTCCGTGAGGGCGAAGAGGGCCGTGACCGGGGGTCTCTTGCTGGAGATCCCCGGTGCAGAAGGCGGCGCGAAGGCGGATCGTCTCGCCCAGAGGCTCCGGGAGCAGCTGGGCGAGCGAGGTGTCCGGGTCGCCCGGCCCACGAAGCGCACGGAGATGCGCGTTTGTGGGCTGGACGACTCGGTCAGCGCACAGGATGTGTCCCGTGCCCTTGCGAGGGCGGGGGACTGTCCTGTGGAGGACCTGCGGATCGGAGAGATCCGCAGGTCGCCCTCCGGCCTCGGGTCGGTGTGGGCCCGGTGCCCCCTCTCCGCCGCCCGTAAGGTGGCGGAATCCGGGAGGGTGTTGGTGGGGTGGGTTTCGGCGCGAGTGGAAATCCTCGCGCCGCGCCCGCTCCAGTGTCACCGCTGCCTCGAATTGGGGCACGTGAGGCAGTGGTGCACCTCGCCGGTGGACCGCAGCGGTCAGTGTTACCGCTGCGGTGCCAAAGAGCACCGTGCGAGCCAGTGCTCGGCGGCCCCCCACTGCCCGCTGTGTGCGGACATGGGGAGGCCAGCCGATCACAGGGTGGGGAGCAAGAAGTGCTCCCCCCCCCCCTCCCGGAAGGAGAGGAAGAGGCGGGCTGCACCGGCTCCGGTGCCGAGGACGGTGGCATCGTCCTCCATGGAGGTGGACGGTGCTACGGGGACGGACGGCCGGGAGGAGGCTGGCGCGGCCATTAATTAATGCCGCCCCGCCTCCTCCTCCAGGCCAACCTCAACCACTGCCGTGCGGCACAGGACTTGATGTCCCAAGTCCTCGCGGAGTGGGGGGTTGGCCTGGCGGTCGCCGCCGAGCCGTACCGCGTCCCTGATCACCCTCATTGGGTGGGCGACGCGGACGGCTTGGTGGCGACGGTATGGGGAGGGGGCGACGGGTCCCCACCGTTCTCCTTGTTGGAGCGCGGTCGGGGATTCGTCGCCGTGGACTGGGGGGGAGTCGCTGTGGTGGGGTGCTACATTTCGCCCCGTAGCGGTCACGCTGCGTTCGAGCTGTACTTGGCCGAGGTCGCGGCATGCGTGCAGCGCTACGCGGCCCGGCCGGTGCTGGTCCTGGGGGATTTTAATGCCAAGTCGGTGGCTTGGGGATCCCCCAGGACCTCCGTTCGCGGCGGGATCCTGGGCGATTGGGCGGCGGGGCTCGACCTCCGGGTATTGAACCGGGGGTCGGAGCACACATGCGTGCGGCGATATGGGGGGTCCATCGTGGATGTTGGATTCGCGACCCCCAACGCCGTGCGCATGGTGTCGGGTTGGCACGTGGTCGCGGGGGCAGAGACACTCTCCGATCACCGGTACATCCGGATGGAGGTCTCTGCCGCCGCGAGTGCATCCCGACACGGCCGCCTGCGTGGCGCCCCACCACGCCGCTGGGCGCTTCGGCGCCTGGACAAGGACGCCCTGATGGCAGCTGCCCTCGCTGCAACTTGGCCGCAGGGAGCGGCCGAGTTGCCGAGCATAGAGGAGGAGGTCGCCCGGCTCGGAGCATTGGTCGCGGGTATTTGCGACGCGGCGATGCCTCGGGTCGGGCGGGCTTCTCCTCGTCGGGCGGTGTACTGGTGGTCGGACGCGATCGCGGAGTTGCGAGTCGCGACTGTCCGCGCCCGACGCCAGTACACCCGCGCGCGCCGTCGTCAACGTACAGGCGACGGCGTGGCGCGAGCGAGGGCAGCTGATGACCTGTATGGAGCATACCGCGTGGCGCGGGTTGCTCTGCAGGTCGCCATCAAACGGGCCAAGACCCAGGCATGGAAGGAGCTCCTCCAGACCCTTGATGACGATCCATGGGGGCGCCCATATAAGGTGGTGCTGAATAAGCTCCGCCCGTGGGCGCCCCCCGTCACCGAGGGTCTTGACCCCCGGCTGCTGGAGGACGTGGTCAATACACTCTTCCCAATTGGGGAGAGGGGACCGCGTCCTCCGGCGGCGGCGGCTGTCCCAGTGGAGTGGACGGCCGAGCTGGGGGTCACGCAGGAGGAGCTGGCAGCGGCCATCAGACGGCTCGGGGTTCGTAACACGGCCCCGGGTCCGGATGGTGTGCCCGGCCGGGTTTGGGTCTTGACCCAGGGCGTCCTTGGGGCCGACCTCAGGCGGTTGTTCGACCGCTGCCTGAGGGACGGGCGATTCCCCCCCAGTTGGAAGGTGGCGAGGATGGTCCTCCTCCGGAAGGAGGGTCGGCCCGCGGAGTCTCCCTCCGCATACCGGCCCATTTGTCTCCTCGACGAGGTGGGCAAGCTCTTCGAGCGTGTGATTGCTGCCCGCCTCGTCGGGCACCTGTCGCAGGGTGATCCCGGTCTGGCCGACTGCCAGTTCGGTTTCCGGGGGGGCCGATCGACTATCGACGCGATAGGTCGTGTGAGGGCCCTCTCGGAGGCGGCCGTCTCCCGGGGAGGGGTGGCATTGGCAATATCCTTGGATATTGCCAATGCCTTTAACACCCTCCCCTGGGAAGAGATAAGGAGGGGACTCGAATATCATCGAGTCCCCCCTTGTCTCAGGGCGGTCGTCGGGGATTATCTCCGCGGCAGGTGGATCGAGTATCCGGGCCGGGATGGTGATATGCGGAGGGAGGTGTACTGCGGTGTTCCGCAGGGGTCGGTCCTCGGGCCACTCCTGTGGAACATCGCGTACGACTCGGTGTTGCGGGCCGGCCTCCCCGACGACGTCAGCACGGTGTGTTATGCGGATGACACACTGGTGCTGGCCGTCGGGGCGCACTGGCGGAGCGCCATGCGTCGCGCGGAGGAGGGGTCGCAACGCGTCGTCGACCGGATCAGGGGGATGGGGATGACGGTGGCGGTCCATAAGACCGAGGTGATTGCGTTTCATTCACCTCGGCAGGATCCGCCACCCCCTCTGATTCGGGTGGGTGGGGCTGACATCGAGGTGAAGCCCCAGATCAGGTATCTAGGGCTGATCCTCGATAGCCACTGGCGTTTCGAGAAGCATTTCCGCTGCCTTGTCCCCCGGTTGGAAAGGATGGTTGCGGCTCTGGGCCGGATCCTGCCCAACCTGGGGGGCCCGGCGGGCCGAGTTCGTCGCCTCTATGTGGCAATGGTCCAGTCGGTGGCCCTATACGGGGCCCCCGTCTGGGCGGACGACCTGGCTGCCTCCCGGCGCAGCATGACTATGCTGCGTCGGGTGCAGAGGCGCATGGCGCTCAGGGTCGTCCGCGGGTATCGGACCGTGTCACATGAGGCGGCGACGGTTCTAGCGGGGATGCCGCCCATGGACCTGCTCGCGCGGTCGCACGCGGTGATGTACCGGCACCGCGTCGACCGTCGCGCGGGGGTGGGGGCGGTCCCGGGCGGGCAGGGACCTGCTTGGGGCGATTTGAAGCGCCAGGCCCGGCAGTCGGTGTTGCTCGCGTGGCAGGAGCGGCTGGCTCTGCCAACCGCGGGGCACCGGACTGTCGGGGCGGTTCGGCCACTCCTGAAGGAGTGGCTGGACAGAGGCCATGGCAGCCTCACCTACCGGATGGCACAGGTATTTTCCGGGCATGGCAGCTTCGGAAGGTACCTGTGCCGGATAGGGAAGGAGCCGACGGCGCGTTGCTGCCACTGCGACGCTGAGCAGGACACGGCGGATCATACCCTGGAGGTATGCCCCGCGTGGGAGGGGGAGCGCCGTGTCCTGGTCGGCGTCGTCGGGCGCGATGTCTCGCTGCCGGGCGTGGTGCGCGCCATGCTCGGCAGCGAGGAGAAGTGGAGGGCCGTGGCCTCCTTCTGCGAGAACGTAATGTTGCAGAAGGAGGCCGCGGGGAGGGAGCGCGAGCTTCAGCGGCGCGCTGAAGCTCGCGCTCGTGCGGTGGCCCGAGGTCGTCGCCCGGTCGCGAGGCGTCGCGGGCGGCCGCCTCGGCGTGGCGGATGACCTAGGCTGGGAGGGGGGTCCTGAGGGGACCCTCCTCCCGCCAGGCGGCGCCGGGTCGGACCGGTTGGGGGTAGGAGTGCCTCCCCCTACCGGTCCGACGCAAGGGGAGGCACCCTCGGCGGTCTGGTGCGGCCATGAACGCCCGGCCGCCGAGGGGTGGAAACGGGGTCGCGGGCGGTTGCGAGTTGGGGCTCGCAGCCGCCACAAAACGCGGCCCCGGGACGGATAGCGGCGGGATGGAGTGGCCCCGTCCCGCCGCTATGAGGCAGTGTGTCTACTGGGGGGACCGATTGTCCCCCCGGGGGATGGGCGCGAAAGCGCGGGCACGGGGAGGATACCGGAAGAATGCTTCGAGCGATTCCCGGTATCCTCCCAAAGCGTGCCGAAGGGTCACCGTGGGGTTTTTAGTGGGTAGGTCCCGCGCCTGTCGTTGTACGGGCGCGGGGAATCCCACACACCCCTCCCACCTCTCCCCAAGGAGGTGGGAGGGAGTCTTTCGAAGATTTTCCCCACGACAAAAAAAAAAAAAAAAAAAAAAAAAAAAAAAAAAAAAAAGTACGAGCCAGATGATTGCAAATACCAGAACTAACCCAGACGTAACCTGCGTTATCCTCTAAAATACTATTCGGAACCAGGTTTAATTGACTGTTTCGGTGTGGTACCAAATTAATATGTGGTCCAAGCCAGAAAACGGCCAGGATCTTGCCAACAAGTAGGCGAAAAATGCAAAGGTACGAGCCAGATGAGGGCAAATCCTAGACCTAACCGAGACATAACCGGCGTTATCCTCTAAAATATTAATGGGAACCAGGTTTAGTTGACTGTTTCAGTGTGGTACCACATTACGACGGGATACAAACCCGAAAAAGCCCTGGATCTGGCCAACAAGTATACGAGCAATGCGAAAGTACGAGCCAGATGAGGGCAAATCCCAGACCTAACCGAGACATAATCGGCGTTATCCTCTAAAATATTAATCGCAACCAGGTTTAATTGACTGTTACGGTGTGGTACCGCATTACTACGTGATCCAAACCAGAAAAAGCCCAGGATCTTGACAACAAGTAGGCGAAAAATGCGAAGCTACGAGCCAGATGATTGCAAATACCAGAACTAACCCAGCCATAACCAGCGTTATCCTCTAAGATACTAATCCGAACCAGCTTTTATTGACGGTTTCAGTGTGGTGCCGCATTACTACGTGATCCAAACCTGAAAAAGGCCAGGATGTAGCCACCAAGTATGCGATTGATGCGAAAGTGCGAGCCAGATGAGGGCAAATCCCAGACCTAACCGAGACATAACCGGCGTTATCCTCCAAAATACTCATCGCAACCAGGTTTCATTGACTGGTTCGGTGCGGTACCACATTACGACGGGATACAAACCCGAAAAAGCCCTGGATCTGGCCAACAAGTATACGAGCAATGCGAAAGTACGAGCCAGATGAGGGCAAATCCCAGACCTAACCGAGACATAACCAGCGTTATCCTCTAAAATATTAATCGCAACCAGGTTTAATTGACTGTTTCGGTGTGGTACCGCATTACTACGTGATCCGAACCAGAAAAAGCCCAGGATCTAGCCATCAAGTATGCGATAGATGCGAAAGTGCGAGCCAGATGAGAGCAAATACCAGAACAATCCCAGACATAACCGGCGTTATCCTCTAAAACATTAATCGGAACCAGGTTTAGTTGAATGTTTCAGTGTAGTACCTAATTACTACGTGGTCCAAGCCAGAAAAAGGCCAGGATCTGGCCAGCAAGTATGCGAAAAATGCGAAAGTGCGAGCCAGATGAGGGCAAATCCCAGACCTAACCGAGATATAACCGGCGTTATCCTCTAAAATATTAATCGCAACCAGGTTTAATTGACTGTTTCGGTGTGGTACCGCATTACTACGTGATCCAAACCAGAAAAAGGCCAGGATCAAGCCATCAAGTATGCGATAGATGCGAAAGTGCGAGCCAGATGAGGGCAAATCCCAGACCTAACCGAGACATAACCGGCGTTATCCTCCAAAGTATTCATCGCAACCAGGTTTCATTGACTGGTTCGGTGCGGTACCACATTACGACGGGATACAAACCCGAAAAAGCCCTGGATCTGGCCAACAAGTATACGAGCAATGCGAAAGTACGAGCCAGATGAGGGCAAATCCCAGACCTAACCGAGACATAATCGGCGTTATCCTCTAAAATATTAATCGCAACCAGGTTTAATTGACTGTTACGGTGTGGTACCGCATTACTACGTGATCCAAACCAGAAAAAGCCCAGGATCTTGACAACAAGTAGGCGAAAAATGCGAAGCTACGAGCCAGATGATTGCAAATACCAGAACTAACCCAGCCATAACCAGCGTTATCCTCTAAGATACTAATCCGAACCAGCTTTTATTGACGGTTTCAGTGTGGTGCCGCATTACTACGTGATCCAAACCTGAAAAAGGCCAGGATGTAGCCACCAAGTATGCGATTGATGCGAAAGTGCGAGCCAGATGAGGGCAAATACCAGAACTAACCGAGACATAACCGGCGTTATCCTCTAAAATATTAATCGCAACCAGGTTTAATTGACTGTTTCGGTGTGGTACCGCATTACTACGTGATCCGAACCAGAAAAAGTCCAGGATCTGGCCAACAAGTATGGGAAAAGTGTGGAAGTAGGAGCCAGATGATTGCAAATACCAGACCAAACCCAAAGATAACCAGCGTTATCCTCCAAAATATTCATCGCAACCAGGTTTCATTGACTGCTTCGGTGTGGAACCACATTACGACGGGATACAAACCCGAAAAAGCCCTGGATCTGGCCAACAAGTATACGAGAAATGCGAAAGTACGAGCCAGATTCCCTCAGGGGCTGCCAGCCTTTCAGCTGCAGTACGGGCTTAACGAACCCGGGGTACCCGAGTCATACACACACCGTAAGCCTCCTGTTGGTCGTCACAACGACCCATTCACAATTCCCTATTGGTTTTGTGAATGGTACGTGACGGCAGGAGGAACGGGGGTCTTGGCTTAACCGCCTGGGCCACGAGTATGGCGACTCTATAATATCGCCCTCCAATCCTAAGCTATGGTGCGCGGCGATGGGATGCATGGTTGGGGGAGAAGGCCCAATCCCAAGCGACCACCTCCGGGGAACCTGCCGAACCCCCGGAGTATTAGGCTTACCCGGGTAAGGCGGCTCTGCCCGGGTGGACCTTTATTTCCGACCATCTCGTGGGATTCTTATGGACACAGAAAATAAAATGGGGATGGGGCGGGTTTTGTCGGTTGGGGAGGACGGAGACGGGGTTGGGGTTAGGGTGGCGGCGCTCGCGCCCCACTCAGCGCCAGGTCCGGCTTCGTGGAGGGTGGAGGAGGACGACGAGACGGCGTCGGTCTCGTCCTTCTCCTCCAGCACGAGCCACATAGGCTCTAAGAGGAAGAGGACGGGGCAGGCCGTCGTCGAGGTGGGCGGGGCGATGAGCCCGTCGGTGAGGCTGAGTTGCCTCAGGGACGAGGTGACCGAGGAGATATCGGAGAGGATCTCCTCGTCCCTGAGGCGGGTGGAGAAAGTCGCCGCTGCCTGCGCCTTTAAGGGGCAGAAAAGCGGTGGCGCGGAGGCCCTGAAGGCCGCGGCGGAGGAAATGAGGGAGGCGGCGCGGGAGCTCAGAGGGCGGAACGCCCGTCTGCAGCTCCTGTTGGAGGAGGAGCGACAGGGGAGGAGGAGGGCAGAGGCGCTGTGGAACAGCGCGGCCCTCCCTCCCATCCTCCCTCCTCCTCCACCGCCGCGTCCCTCGGCGGAGGTAAATAAGCGGAGTGCGGCGGCAGTGGTGCGGGGCACCGCGGGCCCCTCCACCCGCACTCCGCCCGTGAAGAAGTCCCCGTCCTCCTCAGAAGACGATCTTCTGAGGAGGATTGGGGACATGATTGATGGCAAGCTGGCCGCCTTCCGGGAGGAGCTCCTCGCCGGAAGAGCGGTCAGCAGGAAGGCTGTGCCTCCCCGACCTGTTCCGGTACAGTCGGGGAAGGCAAAGAAGGGCGGAGTGAAGGCTCCGCCCAGCGTTACGGCACCAGGGCCCCGGGTCGCGACCCCCAAGGGGGGTGGTGTACCCGTGGTCGCGGTGGTCGCGTCCTCCACAGCACCCTCCCAAGGGGGGGTGGCGTGGAGTGAGGTGGTGGGGCGGAAGGCGAAGCGGGCGGCGAGGAAGGCCTCGCAACCGCAGCCTCCGCCTCCGCCGCCGGCGGCCAAGGTAAAGGCCGCGAAGGTCGGGAAGGCACGACCAGGTCGTCCCCCAAAAACGGCAGCGGTGACGCTGACCGTTGCGCAGGGGGGCGACCTGACCCTCGCGGAGGCGATGCGGCTCGCCAGGGAGAATATCTCCCTGGAAGAGCTGGGCATCGCCTCCGTGAGGGCGAAGAGGGCCGTGACCGGGGGTCTCTTGCTGGAGATCCCCGGTGCAGAAGGCGGCGCGAAGGCGGATCGTCTCGCCCAGAGGCTCCGGGAGCAGCTGGGCGAGCGAGGTGTCCGGGTCGCCCGGCCCACGAAGCGCACGGAGATGCGCGTTTGTGGGCTGGACGACTCGGTCAGCGCACAGGATGTGTCCCGTGCCCTTGCGAGGGCGGGGGACTGTCCTGTGGAGGACCTGCGGATCGGAGAGATCCGCAGGTCGCCCTCCGGCCTCGGGTCGGTGTGGGCCCGGTGCCCCCTCTCCGCCGCCCGTAAGGTGGCGGAATCCGGGAGGGTGTTGGTGGGGTGGGTTTCGGCGCGAGTGGAAATCCTCGCGCCGCGCCCGCTCCAGTGTCACCGCTGCCTCGAATTGGGGCACGTGAGGCAGTGGTGCACCTCGCCGGTGGACCGCAGCGGTCAGTGTTACCGCTGCGGTGCCAAAGAGCACCGTGCGAGCCAGTGCTCGGCGGCCCCCCACTGCCCGCTGTGTGCGGACATGGGGAGGCCAGCCGATCACAGGGTGGGGAGCAAGAAGTGCTCCCCCCCCCTCCCGGAAGGAGAGGAAGAGGCGGGCTGCACCGGCTCCGGTGCCGAGGGCGGTGGCATCGTCCTCCATGGAGGTGGACGGTGCTACGGGGACGGACGGCCGGGAGGAGGCTGGCGCGGCCATTAATTAATGCCGCCCCGCCTCCTCCTCCAGGCCAACCTCAACCACTGCCGTGCGGCACAGGACTTGATGTCCCAAGTCCTCGCGGAGTGGGGGGTTGGCCTGGCGGTCGCCGCCGAGCCGTACCGCGTCCCTGATCACCCTCATTGGGTGGGCGACGCGGACGGCTTGGTGGCGACGGTATGGGGAGGGGGCGACGGGTCCCCACCGTTCTCCTTGTTGGAGCGCGGTCGGGGATTCGTCGCCGTGGACTGGGGGGGAGTCGCTGTGGTGGGGTGCTACATTTCGCCCCGTAGCGGTCACGCTGCGTTCGAGCTGTACTTGGCCGAGGTCGCGGCATGCGTGCAGCGCTACGCGGCCCGGCCGGTGCTGGTCCTGGGGGATTTTAATGCCAAGTCGGTGGCTTGGGGATCCCCCAGGACCTCCGTTCGCGGCGGGATCCTGGGCGATTGGGCGGCGGGGCTGGACCTCCGGGTATTGAACCGGGGGTCGGAGCACACATGCGTGCGGCGATATGGGGGGTCCATCGTGGATGTTGGATTCGCGACCCCCAACGCCGTGCGCATGGTGTCGGGTTGGCACGTGGTCGCGGGGGCAGAGACACTCTCCGATCACCGGTACATCCGGATGGAGGTCTCTGCCGCCGCGAGTGCATCCCGACACGGCCGCCTGCGTGGCGCCCCACCACGCCGCTGGGCGCTTCGGCGCCTGGACAAGGACGCCCTGATGGCAGCTGCCCTCGCTGCAACTTGGCCGCAGGGAGCGGCCGAGTTGCCGAGCATAGAGGAGGAGGTCGCCCGGCTCGGAGCATTGGTCGCGGGTATTTGCGACGCGGCGATGCCTCGGGTCGGGCGGGCTTCTCCTCGTCGGGCGGTGTACTGGTGGTCGGACGCGATCGCGGAGTTGCGAGTCGCGACTGTCCGCGCCCGACGCCAGTACACCCGCGCGCGCCGTCGTCAACGTACAGGCGACGGCGTGGCGCGAGCGAGGGCAGCTGATGACCTGTATGGAGCATACCGCGTGGCGCGGGTTGCTCTGCAGGTCGCCATCAAACGGGCCAAGACCCAGGCATGGAAGGAGCTCCTCCAGACCCTTGATGACGATCCATGGGGGCGCCCATATAAGGTGGTGCTGAATAAGCTCCGCCCGTGGGCGCCCCCCGTCACCGAGGGTCTTGACCCCCGGCTGCTGGAGGACGTGGTCAATACACTCTTCCCAATTGGGGAGAGGGGACCGCGTCCTCCGGCGGCGGCGGCTGTCCCAGTGGAGTGGACGGCCGAGCTGGGGGTCACGCAGGAGGAGCTGGCAGCGGCCATCAGACGGCTCGGGGTTCGTAACACGGCCCCGGGTCCGGATGGTGTGCCCGGCCGGGTTTGGGTCTTGACCCAGGGCGTCCTTGGGGCCGACCTCAGGCGGTTGTTCGACCGCTGCCTGAGGGACGGGCGATTCCCCCCCAGTTGGAAGGTGGCGAGGATGGTCCTCCTCCGGAAGGAGGGTCGGCCCGCGGAGTCTCCCTCCGCATACCGGCCCATTTGTCTCCTCGACGAGGTGGGCAAGCTCTTCGAGCGTGTGATTGCTGCCCGCCTCGTCGGGCACCTGTCGCAGGGTGATCCCGGTCTGGCCGACTGCCAGTTCGGTTTCCGGGGGGGCCGATCGACTATCGACGCGATAGGTCGTGTGAGGGCCCTCTCGGAGGCGGCCGTCTCCCGGGGAGGGGTGGCATTGGCAATATCCTTGGATATTGCCAATGCCTTTAACACCCTCCCCTGGGAAGAGATAAGGAGGGGACTCGAATATCATCGAGTCCCCCCTTGTCTCAGGGCGGTCGTCGGGGATTATCTCCGCGGCAGGTGGATCGAGTATCCGGGCCGGGATGGTGATATGCGGAGGGAGGTGTACTGCGGTGTTCCGCAGGGGTCGGTCCTCGGGCCACTCCTGTGGAACATCGCGTACGACTCGGTGTTGCGGGCCGGCCTCCCCGACGACGTCAGCACGGTGTGTTATGCGGATGACACACTGGTGCTGGCCGTCGGGGCGCACTGGCGGAGCGCCATGCGTCGCGCGGAGGAGGGGTCGCAACGCGTCGTCGACCGGATCAGGGGGATGGGGATGACGGTGGCGGTCCATAAGACCGAGGTGATTGCGTTTCATTCACCTCGGCAGGATCCGCCACCCCCTCTGATTCGGGTGGGTGGGGCTGACATCGAGGTGAAGCCCCAGATCAGGTATCTAGGGCTGATCCTCGATAGCCACTGGCGTTTCGAGAAGCATTTCCGCTGCCTTGTCCCCCGGTTGGAAAGGATGGTTGCGGCTCTGGGCCGGATCCTGCCCAACCTGGGGGGCCCGGCGGGCCGAGTTCGTCGCCTCTATGTGGCAATGGTCCAGTCGGTGGCCCTATACGGGGCCCCCGTCTGGGCGGACGACCTGGCTGCCTCCCGGCGCAGCATGACTATGCTGCGTCGGGTGCAGAGGCGCATGGCGCTCAGGGTCGTCCGCGGGTATCGGACCGTGTCACATGAGGCGGCGACGGTTCTAGCGGGGATGCCGCCCATGGACCTGCTCGCGCGGTCGCACGCGGTGATGTACCGGCACCGCGTCGACCGTCGCGCGGGGGTGGGGGCGGTCCCGGGCGGGCAGGGACCTGCTTGGGGCGATTTGAAGCGCCAGGCCCGGCAGTCGGTGTTGCTCGCGTGGCAGGAGCGGCTGGCTCTGCCAACCGCGGGGCACCGGACTGTCGGGGCGGTTCGGCCACTCCTGAAGGAGTGGCTGGACAGAGGCCATGGCAGCCTCACCTACCGGATGGCACAGGTATTTTCCGGGCATGGCAGCTTCGGAAGGTACCTGTGCCGGATAGGGAAGGAGCCGACGGCGCGTTGCTGCCACTGCGACGCTGAGCAGGACACGGCGGATCATACCCTGGAGGTATGCCCCGCGTGGGAGGGGGAGCGCCGTGTCCTGGTCGGCGTCGTCGGGCGCGATGTCTCGCTGCCGGGCGTGGTGCGCGCCATGCTCGGCAGCGAGGAGAAGTGGAGGGCCGTGGCCTCCTTCTGCGAGAACGTAATGTTGCAGAAGGAGGCCGCGGGGAGGGAGCGCGAGCTTCAGCGGCGCGCTGAAGCTCGCGCTCGTGCGGTGGCCCGAGGTCGTCGCCCGGTCGCGAGGCGTCGCGGGCGGCCGCCTCGGCGTGGCGGATGACCTAGGCTGGGAGGGGGGTCCTGAGGGGACCCTCCTCCCGCCAGGCGGCGCCGGGTCGGACCGGTTGGGGGTAGGAGTGCCTCCCCCTACCGGTCCGACGCAAGGGGAGGCACCCTCGGCGGTCTGGTGCGGCCATGAACGCCCGGCCGCCGAGGGGTGGAAACGGGGTCGCGGGCGGTTGCGAGTTGGGGCTCGCAGCCGCCACAAAACGCGGCCCCGGGACGGATAGCGGCGGGATGGAGTGGCCCCGTCCCGCCGCTATGAGGCAGTGTGTCTACTGGGGGGACCGATTGTCCCCCCGGGGGATGGGCGCGAAAGCGCGGGCACGGGGAGGATACCGGAAGAATGCTTCGAGCGATTCCCGGTATCCTCCCAAAGCGTGCCGAAGGGTCACCGTGGGGTTTTTAGTGGGTAGGTCCCGCGCCTGTCGTTGTACGGGCGCGGGGAATCCCACACACCCCTCCCACCTCTCCCCAAGGAGGTGGGAGGGAGTCTTTCGAAGATTTTCCCCACGACAAAAAAAAAAAAAAAAAAAAAAAAAAAAAAAAAAAAAAAAAAAAAAAAAAAAAAAAGTACGAGCCAGATGATTGCAAATACCAGAACTAACCCAGCCATAACCAGCTTTATCCTCTAAGATACTATTCGGAACCAGGTTTAATTGACTGTTTCGGTGTGGTACCAAATTAATATGTGGTCCAAGCCAGAAAACGGCCAGGATCTTGCCAACAAGTAGGCGAAAAATGCAAAGGTACGAGCCAGATGAGGGCAAATCCTAGACCTAACCGAGACATAACCGGCGTTATCCTCTAAAATATTAATGGGAACCAGGTTTAGTTGACTGTTTCAGTGTGGTACCACATTACTGCGTGGTCCAAGCCAGAAAAAGCCCAGGATCTCGTCAACAAGTATGCGAAAAATACGAAAGTATGTGCTAGATGATGGTTAATACTAGACCTAACCCAGGCATAACCGGCGTTCTCCACTAGAATATTAATCGCAACCAGGTTTAATTGACTGTTACGGTGTGGTACCGCATTACTACGTGATCCAAACCAGAAAAAGCCCAGGGTCTTGACAACAAGTAGGCGAAAAATGCGAAGGTACGAGCCAGATGATTGCAAATACCAGAACTAACCCAGCCATAACCAGCTTTATCCTCTAAGATACTAATCGGAACCACCTTTTATTGACGGTTTCAGTGTGGTACCACATTACTACGTGATACAGACCAGAAAAAGTCCAGGATCTGGCCAACAAGTATGCGAAAAATGCGAAAGTACGAGCCAGATGAGGGCAAATACCAGACCTATCCCAGACATAGCCGGCGTTATCCTCTAAAATATTAATCGGAACCAGGTTTATTTGACTGTTTCAGTGTGGTACCACATTACTACGTGGTCCAAGCCAGAAAAAGGCCAGGATCTGGCCAACAAGTATGCGAAAAATGCGAAAGTACGAGCCAGATGAGGGCAAATACCAGACCTAACCCAGACATAACCGGCGTTATCCTCTAAAATACTATTCGGAACCAGCTGATATTGACTGTTACGGTGTGGTACCGCATTACTACGTGATCCGAACCAGAAAATGCCCAGGATCTGGCCAACAAGTATGCGTAAATTGCGAAAGTACGAGCCAGAAGAGGGCAAATACCAGACCTAACCGAGTCATAAACGGCGTTATCCTCTAAAATATTAATCGCAACCAGGTTTAATTGACTGTTTCGTTGTGGAACCGCATTACTACGCGATCGAAACCAAAAAAAACCCAGGATCTGGCCGACAAGTATGCGAAAATCGCGAAGGTATGAGCCAGAGGATTGCAAATACCAGACCCAACCGAGACATTACCGGCGTTATCCTCTAAAATATTAATCGCAACCAGGTTTAATTGACTGTTTCGGTGTGGAACCACATTACTACGGGATCCAAACCAGAAAATACCCACGATCTGGCCAAGATGTTAGCGAAAAACGCGAAAGTATGAGCCAGATGATTGCAAATACCAGAACTAACCGAGACATAACCGGCGTTATCCTCTAAAATACTAATCGGAACCAGGTTTAATTGACTGTTACGGTGTGGTACCGCATTACTACGTGATCCAAACCAGAAAAAGGCCAGGATCTAGCCATCAAGTATGCGATAGATGCGAAAGTGCGAGCCAGATGAGGGCAAATACCTGAACTAACCCAGACATAACCGGCGTTATCCTCTAAAATATTAATCGGAACCAGGTTTAGTTCAATGTTTCAGTGTGGTACCTAATTACTACGTGGTCCAAGCCAGAAAAAGGCCAGGATCTGGCCAACAAGTATGCGAAAAATGCGAAAGTACGAGCCAGATGAGGGCAAATCCCAGACCTAACCGAGTCATAACCGACGTTATCCTCTAAAATATTAATCGCAACCAGGTTTAATTGACTGTTTCGGTGTGGTACCGCATTACTACGTGATCCGAACCAGAAAAAACCCAGGATCTTGCCAACAAGTAGGCGAAAAATGCAAAGGTACGAGCCAGATGAGGGCAAATCCCAGACCTAACCGAGACATAACCGGCGTTATCCTCCAAAATATTAATCGCAACCAGGTTTAATTGACTGTTACGGTGTGGTACCGCATTACTACGTGATCCAAACCAGAAAAAGCCCAGGGTCTTGACAACAAGTAGGCGAAAAATGCGAAGGTACGAGCCAGATGAGGGCAAATCCCAGACCTAACCGAGACATAACCGGCGTTATCCTCTAAAATATTAATCGCAACCAGGTTTAATTGACTGTTTCGGTGTGGTACCGCATTACTACGTGATCCGAACCAGAAAAAGTCCAGGATCTGGCCAACAAGTATGCGAAAAGTGTGGAAGTACGAGCCAGATGATTGCAAATACCAGACCTAACCCAAACATAACCAGCGTTATCCTCCAAAATATTCATCGCAACCAGGTTTCATGGACTGCTTCGTTGTGGAACCACATTACGACGGGATACAAACCCGAAAAAGCCCTGGATCTGGCCAACAAGTATACGAGAAATGCGAAAGTACGAGCCAGATGCCCTCAGGGGCTGCCAGCCTTTCAGCTGCAGTACGGGCTTAACGAACCCGGGGTACCCGAGTCATACACACACCGTAAGCCTCCTGTTGGTCGTCACAACGACCCATTCACAATTCCCTATTGGTTTTGTGAATGGTACGTGACGGCAGGAGGAACGGGGGTCTTGGCTTAACCGCCTGGGCCACGAGTGTGGCGACTCTATAAAATCGCCCTCCAATCCTAAGCTATGGTGCGCGGCGATGGGATGCATGGTTGGGGGAGAAGGCCCAATCCCAAGCGACCACCTCCGGAGAACCTGCCGAACCCCCGGAGTATATAGGCTTACCCGGGTAAGGCGGCTCTGCCCGGGCGGAACTTTTCTTCCGACCTGCTCGTGGGAATATTATGGAGTTCAATATTAAAACGGGGATGGGACGGGGTAAGTCAGAGGGGGAGGACGAAGGCGGTGTTGGGACTGGAGTGACGGCGCTCGCGCCGCCTCCAGCGCCTGGCCCGGCTTCGTGGAAGGTGGAGGAGGACGACGAGACTGCGTCAGTCTCGTCCTTCTCCTCCACCAGGAGCCTCATAGGCTCTAAGAGGAAGAGGGCGGGGCAGGCCGTCGTCGAGGTGGGCGGGGCGATGAGCCCGTCGGTGAGGCTGAGTTGCCTCAGGGACGAGGTGACCGAGGAGATATCGGAGAGGATCTCCTCGTCCCTGAGGCGGGTGGAGAAAGTCGCCGCTGCCTGCGCCTTTAAGGGGCAGAAAAGCGGTGGCGCGGAGGCCCTGAAGGCCGCGGCGGAGGAAATGAGGGAGGCGGCGCGGGAGCTCAGAGGGCGGAACGCCCGTCTGCAGCTCCTGTTGGAGGAGGAGCGACAGGGGAGGAGGAGGGCAGAGGCGCTGTGGAACAGCGCGGCCCTCCCTCCCATCCTCCCTCCTCCTCCACCGCCGCGTCCCTCGGCGGAGGTAAATAAGCGGAGTGCGGCGGCAGTGGTGCGGGGCACCGCGGGCCCCTCCACCCGCACTCCGCCCGTGAAGAAGTCCCCGTCCTCCTCAGAAGACGATCTTCTGAGGAGGATTGGGGACATGATTGATGGCAAGCTGGCCGCCTTCCGGGAGGAGCTCCTCGCCGGAAGAGCGGTCAGCAGGAAGGCGGTGCCTCCCCGACCTGTTCCGGTACAGTCGGGGAAGGCAAAGAAGGGCGGAGTGAAGGCTCCGCCCAGCGTTGCGGCACCAGGGCCCCGGGTCGCGACCCCCAAGGGGGGTGGTGTACCCGTGGTCGCGGTGGTCGCGACCTCCACGGCACCCTCCCAAGGGGGGGTGGCGTGGAGTGAGGTGGTGGGGCGGAAGGCGAAGCGGGCGGCGAGGAAGGCCTCGCAACCGCGGCCTCCGCCTCCGCCGCCGGCGGCCAAGGTAAAGGCCGCGAAGGTCGGGAAGGCACGACCAGGTCGTCCCCCAAAAACGGCAGCGGTGACGCTGACCGTTGCGCAGGGGGGCGACCTGACCCTCGCGGAGGCGATGCGGCTCGCCAGGGAGAATATCTCCCTGGAAGAGCTGGGCATCGCCTCCGTGAGGGCGAAGAGGGCCGTGACCGGGGGTCTCTTGCTGGAGATCCCCGGTGCAGAAGGCGGCGCGAAGGCGGATCGTCTCGCCCAGAGGCTCCGGGAGCAGCTGGGCGAGCGAGGTGTCCGGGTCGCCCGGCCCACGAAGCGCACGGAGATGCGCGTTTGTGGGCTGGACGACTCGGTCAGCGCACAGGATGTGTCCCGTGCCCTTGCGAGGGCGGGAGACTGTCCTGTGGAGGACCTGCGGATCGGAGAGATCCGCAGGTCGCCCTCCGGCCTCGGGTCGGTGTGGGCCCGGTGCCCCCTCTCCGCCGCCCGTAAGGTGGCGGAATCCGGGAGGGTGTTGGTGGGGTGGGTTTCGGCGCGAGTGGAAATCCTCGCGCCGCGCCCGCTCCAGTGTCACCGCTGCCTCGAATTGGGGCACGTGAGGCAGTGGTGCACCTCGCCGGTGGACCGCAGCGGTCAGTGTTACCGCTGCGGTGCCAAAGAGCACCGTGCGAGCCAGTGCTCGGCGGCCCCCCACTGCCCGCTGTGTGCGGACATGGGGAGGCCAGCCGATCACAGGGTGGGGAGCAAGAAGTGCTCCCCCCCCCCTCCCGGAAGGAGAGGAAGAGGCGGGCTGCACCGGCTCCGGTGCCGAGGACGGTGGCATCGTCCTCCATGGAGGTGGACGGTGCTACGGGGACGGACGGCCGGGAGGAGGCTGGCGCGGCCATTAATTAATGCCGCCCCGCCTCCTCCTCCAGGCCAACCTCAACCACTGCCGCGCGGCACAGGACTTGGGACATCGGAGTGGGGGGTTGGCCTGGCGGTCGCCGCCGAGCCGTACCGCGTCCTTGATCACCCTCATTGGGTGGGCGACGCGGACGGCTTGGTGGCGACGGTATGGGGAGGGGGCGACGGGTCCCCACCGTTCTCCTTGTTGGAGCGAGGTCGGGGATTCGTCGCCGTGGACTGGGGGGGAGTCGCTGTGGTGGGGTGCTACATTTCGCCCCGTAGCGGTCACGCTGCGTTCGAGCTGTACTTGGCCGAGGTCGCGGCATGCGTGCAGCGCTACGCGGCCCGGCCGGTGCTGGTCCTGGGGGATTTTAATGCCAAGTCGGTGGCTTGGGGATCCCCCAGGACCTCCGTTCGCGGCGGGATCCTGGGCGATTGGGCGGCGGGGCTCGACCTCCGGGTATTGAACCGGGGGTCGGAGCACACATGCGTGCGGCGATATGGGGGGTCCATCGTGGATGTTGGATTCGCGACCCCCAACGCCGTGCGCATGGTGTCGGGTTGGCACGTGGTCGCGGGGGCAGAGACACTCTCCGATCACCGGTACATCCGGATGGAGGTCTCTGCCGCCGCGAGTGCATCCCGACACGGCCGCCTGCGTGGCACCCCACCACGCCGCTGGGCGCTTCGGCGCCTGGACAAGGACACCCTGATGGCAGCTGCCCTCGCTGCAACTTGGCCGCAGGGAGCGGCCGAGTTGCCGGGCATAGAGGAGGAGGTCGCCCGGCTCTGAGCATTGGTCGCGGGTATTTGCGACGCGGCGATGCCTCGGGTCGGGCGGGCTTCTCCTCGCCGGGCGGTGTACTGGTGGTCGGATGCGATCGCGGAGTTGCGAGTCGCGACTGTCCGCGCCCGACGCCAGTACACCCGCGCGCGCCGTCGTCAACGTACAGGCGACGGCGTGGCGCGAGCGAGGGCAGCTGATGACCTGTATGGAGCATACCGCGTGGCGCGGGTTGCTCTGCAGGTCGCCATCAAACGGGCCAAGACCCGGGCATGGAAGGAGCTCCTCCAGACCCTTGATGACGATCCATGGGGGCGCCCATATAAGGTGGTGCTGAATAAGCTCCGCCCGTGGGCGCCCCCCGTCACCGAGGGTCTTGACCCCCGGCTGCTGGAGGACGTGGTCAATACACTCTTCCCAATTGGGGAGAGGGGACCGCGTCCTCCGGCGGCGGCGGCTGTCCCAGTGGAGTGGACGGCCGAGCTGGGGGTCACGCAGGAGGAGCTGGCAGCGGCCATCAGACGGCTCGGGGTTCGTAACACGGCCCCGGGTCCGGATGGTGTGCCCGGCCGGGTTTGGGTCTTGACCCAGGGCGTCCTTGGGGCCGACCTCAGGCGGTTGTTCGACCGCTGCCTGAGGGACGGGCGATTCCCCCCCAGTTGGAAGGTGGCGAGGATGGTCCTCCTCCGGAAGGAGGGTCGGCCCGCGGAGTCTCCCTCCGCATACCGGCCCATTTGTCTCCTCGACGAGGTGGGCAAGCTCTTCGAGCGTGTGATTGCTGCCCGCCTCGTCGGGCACCTGTCGCAGGGTGATCCCGGTCTGGCCGACTGCCAGTTCGGTTTCCGGGGGGGCCGATCGACTATCGACGCGATAGGTCGTGTGAGGGCCCTCTCGGAGGCGGCCGTCTCCCGGGGAGGGGTGGCATTGGCAATATCCTTGGATATTGCCAATGCCTTTAACACCCTCCCCTGGGAAGAGATAAGGAGGGGACTCGAATATCATCGAGTCCCCCCTTGTCTCAGGGCGGTCGTCGGGGATTATCTCCGCGGCAGGTGGATCGAGTATCCGGGCCGGGATGGTGATATGCGGAGGGAGGTGTACTGCGGTGTTCCGCAGGGGTCGGTCCTCGGGCCACTCCTGTGGAACATCGCGTACGACTCGGTGTTGCGGGCCGGCCTCCCCGACGACGTCAGCACGGTGTGTTATGCGGATGACACACTGGTGCTGGCCGTCGGGGCGCACTGGCGGAGCGCCATGCGTCGCGCGGAGGAGGGGTCGCAACGCGTCGTCGACCGGATCAGGGGGATGGGGATGACGGTGGCGGTCCATAAGACCGAGGTGATTGCGTTTCATTCACCTCGGCAGGATCCGCCACCCCCTCTGATTCGGGTGGGTGGGGCTGACATCGAGGTGAAGCCCCAGATCAGGTATCTAGGGCTGATCCTCGATAGCCACTGGCGTTTCGAGAAGCATTTCCGCTGCCTTGTCCCCCGGTTGGAAAGGATGGTTGCGGCTCTGGGCCGGATCCTGCCCAACCTGGGGGGCCCGGCGGGCCGAGTTCGTCGCCTCTATGTGGCAATGGTCCAGTCGGTGGCCCTATACGGGGCCCCCGTCTGGGCGGACGACCTGGCTGCCTCCCGGCGCAGCATGACTATGCTGCGTCGGGTGCAGAGGCGCATGGCGCTCAGGGTCGTCCGCGGGTATCGGACCGTGTCACATGAGGCGGCGACGGTTCTAGCGGGGATGCCGCCCATGGACCTGCTCGCGCGGTCGCACGCGGTGATGTACCGGCACCGCGTCGACCGTCGCGCGGGGGTGGGGGCGGTCCCGGGCGGGCAGGGACCTGCTTGGGGCGATTTGAAGCGCCAGGCCCGGCAGTCGGTGTTGCTCGCGTGGCAGGAGCGGCTGGCTCTGCCAACCGCGGGGCACCGGACTGTCGGGGCGGTTCGGCCACTCCTGAAGGAGTGGCTGGACAGAGGCCATGGCAGCCTCACCTACCGGATGGCACAGGTATTTTCCGGGCATGGCAGCTTCGGAAGGTACCTGTGCCGGATAGGGAAGGAGCCGACGGCGCGTTGCTGCCACTGCGACGCTGAGCAGGACACGGCGGATCATACCCTGGAGGTATGCCCCGCGTGGGAGGGGGAGCGCCGTGTCCTGGTCGGCGTCGTCGGGCGCGATGTCTCGCTGCCGGGCGTGGTGCGCGCCATGCTCGGCAGCGAGGAGAAGTGGAGGGCCGTGGCCTCCTTCTGCGAGAACGTAATGTTGCAGAAGGAGGCCGCGGGGAGGGAGCGCGAGCTTCAGCGGCGCGCTGAAGCTCGCGCTCGTGCGGTGGCCCGAGGTCGTCGCCCGGTCGCGAGGCGTCGCGGGCGGCCGCCTCGGCGTGGCGGATGACCTAGGCTGGGAGGGGGGTCCTGAGGGGACCCTCCTCCCGCCAGGCGGCGCCGGGTCGGACCGGTTGGGGGTAGGAGTGCCTCCCCCTACCGGTCCGACGCAAGGGGAGGCACCCTCGGCGGTCTGGTGCGGCCATGAACGCCCGGCCGCCGAGGGGTGGAAACGGGGTCGCGGGCGGTTGCGAGTTGGGGCTCGCAGCCGCCACAAAACGCGGCCCCGGGACGGATAGCGGCGGGATGGAGTGGCCCCGTCCCGCCGCTATGAGGCAGTGTGTCTACTGGGGGGACCGATTGTCCCCCCGGGGGATGGGCGCGAAAGCGCGGGCACGGGGAGGATACCGGAAGAATGCTTCGAGCGATTCCCGGTATCCTCCCAAAGCGTGCCGAAGGGTCACCGTGGGGTTTTTAGTGGGTAGGTCCCGCGCCTGTCGTTGTACGGGCGCGGGGAATCCCACACACCCCTCCCACCTCTCCCCAAGGAGGTGGGAGGGAGTCTTTCGAAGATTTTCCCCACGACAAAAAAAAAAAAAAAAAAAAAAAAAAAAAAAAAAAAAAAAAAAAAAAAAGTACGAGCCAGATGATTGCAAATACCAGAACTAACCCAGCCATAACCAGCTTTATCCTCTAAGATACTATTCGGAACCAGGTTTAATTGACTGTTTCGGTGTGGTACCAAATTAATATGTGGTCCAAGCCAGAAAACGGCCAGGATCTTGCCAACAAGTAGGCGAAAAATGCAAAGGTACGAGCCAGATGAGGGCAAATCCTAGACCTAACCGAGACATAACCGGCGTTATCCTCTAAAATATTAATGGGAACCAGGTTTAGTTGACTGTTTCAGTGTGGTACCACATTACTGCGTGGTCCAAGCCAGAAAAAGCCCAGGATCTCGTCAACAAGTATGCGAAAAATACGAAAGTATGTGCTAGATGATGGTTAATACTAGACCTAACCCAGGCATAACCGGCGTTCTCCACTAGAATATTAATCGCAACCAGGTTTAATTGACTGTTACGGTGTGGTACCGCATTACTACGTGATCCAAACCAGAAAAAGCCCAGGGTCTTGACAACAAGTAGGCGAAAAATGCGAAGGTACGAGCCAGATGATTGCAAATACCAGAACTAACCCAGCCATAACCAGCTTTATCCTCTAAGATACTAATCGGAACCACCTTTTATTGACGGTTTCAGTGTGGTACCACATTACTACGTGATACAGACCAGAAAAAGTCCAGGATCTGGCCAACAAGTATGCGAAAAATGCGAAAGTACGAGCCAGATGAGGGCAAATACCAGACCTATCCCAGACATAGCCGGCGTTATCCTCTAAAATATTAATCGGAACCAGGTTTATTTGACTGTTTCAGTGTGGTACCACATTACTACGTGGTCCAAGCCAGAAAAAGGCCAGGATCTGGCCAACAAGTATGCGAAAAATGCGAAAGTACGAGCCAGATGAGGGCAAATACCAGACCTAACCCAGACATAACCGGCGTTATCCTCTAAAATACTATTCGGAACCAGCTGATATTGACTGTTACGGTGTGGTACCGCATTACTACGTGATCCGAACCAGAAAATGCCCAGGATCTGGCCAACAAGTATGCGTAAATTGCGAAAGTACGAGCCAGAAGAGGGCAAATACCAGACCTAACCGAGTCATAAACGGCGTTATCCTCTAAAATATTAATCGCAACCAGGTTTAATTGACTGTTTCGTTGTGGAACCGCATTACTACGCGATCGAAACCAAAAAAAACCCAGGATCTGGCCGACAAGTATGCGAAAATCGCGAAGGTATGAGCCAGAGGATTGCAAATACCAGACCCAACCGAGACATTACCGGCGTTATCCTCTAAAATATTAATCGCAACCAGGTTTAATTGACTGTTTCGGTGTGGAACCACATTACTACGGGATCCAAACCAGAAAATACCCACGATCTGGCCAAGATGTTAGCGAAAAACGCGAAAGTATGAGCCAGATGATTGCAAATACCAGAACTAACCGAGACATAACCGGCGTTATCCTCTAAAATACTAATCGGAACCAGGTTTAATTGACTGTTACGGTGTGGTACCGCATTACTACGTGATCCAAACCAGAAAAAGGCCAGGATCTAGCCATCAAGTATGCGATAGATGCGAAAGTGCGAGCCAGATGAGGGCAAATACCTGAACTAACCCAGACATAACCGGCGTTATCCTCTAAAATATTAATCGGAACCAGGTTTAGTTCAATGTTTCAGTGTGGTACCTAATTACTACGTGGTCCAAGCCAGAAAAAGGCCAGGATCTGGCCAACAAGTATGCGAAAAATGCGAAAGTACGAGCCAGATGAGGGCAAATCCCAGACCTAACCGAGTCATAACCGACGTTATCCTCTAAAATATTAATCGCAACCAGGTTTAATTGACTGTTTCGGTGTGGTACCGCATTACTACGTGATCCGAACCAGAAAAAACCCAGGATCTTGCCAACAAGTAGGCGAAAAATGCAAAGGTACGAGCCAGATGAGGGCAAATCCCAGACCTAACCGAGACATAACCGGCGTTATCCTCCAAAATATTAATCGCAACCAGGTTTAATTGACTGTTACGGTGTGGTACCGCATTACTACGTGATCCAAACCAGAAAAAGCCCAGGGTCTTGACAACAAGTAGGCGAAAAATGCGAAGGTACGAGCCAGATGAGGGCAAATCCCAGACCTAACCGAGACATAACCGGCGTTATCCTCTAAAATATTAATCGCAACCAGGTTTAATTGACTGTTTCGGTGTGGTACCGCATTACTACGTGATCCGAACCAGAAAAAGTCCAGGATCTGGCCAACAAGTATGCGAAAAGTGTGGAAGTACGAGCCAGATGATTGCAAATACCAGACCTAACCCAAACATAACCAGCGTTATCCTCCAAAATATTCATCGCAACCAGGTTTCATGGACTGCTTCGTTGTGGAACCACATTACGACGGGATACAAACCCGAAAAAGCCCTGGATCTGGCCAACAAGTATACGAGAAATGCGAAAGTACGAGCCAGATGCCCTCAGGGGCTGCCAGCCTTTCAGCTGCAGTACGGGCTTAACGAACCCGGGGTACCCGAGTCATACACACACCGTAAGCCTCCTGTTGGTCGTCACAACGACCCATTCACAATTCCCTATTGGTTTTGTGAATGGTACGTGACGGCAGGAGGAACGGGGGTCTTGGCTTAACCGCCTGGGCCACGAGTGTGGCGACTCTATAAAATCGCCCTCCAATCCTAAGCTATGGTGCGCGGCGATGGGATGCATGGTTGGGGGAGAAGGCCCAATCCCAAGCGACCACCTCCGGAGAACCTGCCGAACCCCCGGAGTATATAGGCTTACCCGGGTAAGGCGGCTCTGCCCGGGCGGAACTTTTCTTCCGACCTGCTCGTGGGAATATTATGGAGTTCAATATTAAAACGGGGATGGGACGGGGTAAGTCAGAGGGGGAGGACGAAGGCGGTGTTGGGACTGGAGTGACGGCGCTCGCGCCGCCTCCAGCGCCTGGCCCGGCTTCGTGGAAGGTGGAGGAGGACGACGAGACTGCGTCAGTCTCGTCCTTCTCCTCCACCAGGAGCCTCATAGGCTCTAAGAGGAAGAGGGCGGGGCAGGCCGTCGTCGAGGTGGGCGCGGCGATGAGCCCGTCGGTGAGGCTGAGTTGCCTCAGGGACGAGGTGACCGAGGAGATATCGGAGAGGATCTCCTCGTCCCTGAGGCGGGTGGAGAAAGTCGCCGCTGCCTGCGCCTTTAAGGGGCAGAAAAGCGGTGGCGCGGAGGCCCTGAAGGCCGCGGCGGAGGAAATGAGGGAGGCGGCGCGGGAGCTCAGAGGGCGGAACGCCCGTCTGCAGCTCCTGTTGGAGGAGGAGCGACAGGGGAGGAGGAGGGCAGAGGCGCTGTGGAACAGCGCGGCCCTCCCTCCCATCCTCCCTCCTCCTCCACCGCCGCGTCCCTCGGCGGAGGTAAATAAGCGGAGTGCGGCGGCAGTGGTGCGGGGCACCGCGGGCCCCTCCACCCGCACTCCGCCCGTGAAGAAGTCCCCGTCCTCCTCAGAAGACGATCTTCTGAGGAGGATTGGGGACATGATTGATGGCAAGCTGGCCGCCTTCCGGGAGGAGCTCCTCGCCGGAAGAGCGGTCAGCAGGAAGGCGGTGCCTCCCCGACCTGTTCCGGTACAGTCGGGGAAGGCAAAGAAGGGCGGAGTGAAGGCTCCGCCCAGCGTTGCGGCACCAGGGCCCCGGGTCGCGACCCCCAAGGGGGGTGGTGTACCCGTGGTCGCGGTGGTCGCGACCTCCACGGCACCCTCCCAAGGGGGGGTGGCGTGGAGTGAGGTGGTGGGGCGGAAGGCGAAGCGGGCGGCGAGGAAGGCCTCGCAACCGCGGCCTCCGCCTCCGCCGCCGGCGGCCAAGGTAAAGGCCGCGAAGGTCGGGAAGGCACGACCAGGTCGTCCCCCAAAAACGGCAGCGGTGACGCTGACCGTTGCGCAGGGGGGCGACCTGACCCTCGCGGAGGCGATGCGGCTCGCCAGGGAGAATATCTCCCTGGAAGAGCTGGGCATCGCCTCCGTGAGGGCGAAGAGGGCCGTGACCGGGGGTCTCTTGCTGGAGATCCCCGGTGCAGAAGGCGGCGCGAAGGCGGATCGTCTCGCCCAGAGGCTCCGGGAGCAGCTGGGCGAGCGAGGTGTCCGGGTCGCCCGGCCCACGAAGCGCACGGAGATGCGCGTTTGTGGGCTGGACGACTCGGTCAGCGCACAGGATGTGTCCCGTGCCCTTGCGAGGGCGGGAGACTGTCCTGTGGAGGACCTGCGGATCGGAGAGATCCGCAGGTCGCCCTCCGGCCTCGGGTCGGTGTGGGCCCGGTGCCCCCTCTCCGCCGCCCGTAAGGTGGCGGAATCCGGGAGGGTGTTGGTGGGGTGGGTTTCGGCGCGAGTGGAAATCCTCGCGCCGCGCCCGCTCCAGTGTCACCGCTGCCTCGAATTGGGGCACGTGAGGCAGTGGTGCACCTCGCCGGTGGACCGCAGCGGTCAGTGTTACCGCTGCGGTGCCAAAGAGCACCGTGCGAGCCAGTGCTCGGCGGCCCCCCACTGCCCGCTGTGTGCGGACATGGGGAGGCCAGCCGATCACAGGGTGGGGAGCAAGAAGTGCTCCCCCCCCCCTCCCGGAAGGAGAGGAAGAGGCGGGCTGCACCGGCTCCGGTGCCGAGGACGGTGGCATCGTCCTCCATGGAGGTGGACGGTGCTACGGGGACGGACGGCCGGGAGGAGGCTGGCGCGGCCATTAATTAATGCCGCCCCGCCTCCTCCTCCAGGCCAACCTCAACCACTGCCGCGCGGCACAGGACTTGGGACATCGGAGTGGGGGGTTGGCCTGGCGGTCGCCGCCGAGCCGTACCGCGTCCTTGATCACCCTCATTGGGTGGGCGACGCGGACGGCTTGGTGGCGACGGTATGGGGAGGGGGCGACGGGTCCCCACCGTTCTCCTTGTTGGAGCGAGGTCGGGGATTCGTCGCCGTGGACTGGGGGGGAGTCGCTGTGGTGGGGTGCTACATTTCGCCCCGTAGCGGTCACGCTGCGTTCGAGCTGTACTTGGCCGAGGTCGCGGCATGCGTGCAGCGCTACGCGGCCCGGCCGGTGCTGGTCCTGGGGGATTTTAATGCCAAGTCGGTGGCTTGGGGATCCCCCAGGACCTCCGTTCGCGGCGGGATCCTGGGCGATT
The DNA here is from genome assembly GCF_051014445.1 of Colletes latitarsis. Lineage (NCBI taxonomy): Eukaryota > Metazoa > Arthropoda > Insecta > Hymenoptera > Colletidae > Colletes > Colletes latitarsis. Next base: position 7,133,490 of record NC_135134.1, on the reverse strand, counting down.
GGGCGGCGGGGCTCGACCTCCGGGTATTGAACCGGGGGTCGGAGCACACATGCGTGCGGCGATATGGGGGGTCCATCGTGGATGTTGGATTCGCGACCCCCAACGCCGTGCGCATGGTGTCGGGTTGGCACGTGGTCGCGGGGGCAGAGACACTCTCCGATCACCGGTACATCCGGATGGAGGTCTCTGCCGCCGCGAGTGCATCCCGACACGGCCGCCTGCGTGGCACCCCACCACGCCGCTGGGCGCTTCGGCGCCTGGACAAGGACACCCTGATGGCAGCTGCCCTCGCTGCAACTTGGCCGCAGGGAGCGGCCGAGTTGCCGGGCATAGAGGAGGAGGTCGCCCGGCTCTGAGCATTGGTCGCGGGTATTTGCGACGCGGCGATGCCTCGGGTCGGGCGGGCTTCTCCTCGCCGGGCGGTGTACTGGTGGTCGGATGCGATCGCGGAGTTGCGAGTCGCGACTGTCCGCGCCCGACGCCAGTACACCCGCGCGCGCCGTCGTCAACGTACAGGCGACGGCGTGGCGCGAGCGAGGGCAGCTGATGACCTGTATGGAGCATACCGCGTGGCGCGGGTTGCTCTGCAGGTCGCCATCAAACGGGCCAAGACCCGGGCATGGAAGGAGCTCCTCCAGACCCTTGATGACGATCCATGGGGGCGCCCATATAAGGTGGTGCTGAATAAGCTCCGCCCGTGGGCGCCCCCCGTCACCGAGGGTCTTGACCCCCGGCTGCTGGAGGACGTGGTCAATACACTCTTCCCAATTGGGGAGAGGGGACCGCGTCCTCCGGCGGCGGCGGCTGTCCCAGTGGAGTGGACGGCCGAGCTGGGGGTCACGCAGGAGGAGCTGGCAGCGGCCATCAGACGGCTCGGGGTTCGTAACACGGCCCCGGGTCCGGATGGTGTGCCCGGCCGGGTTTGGGTCTTGACCCAGGGCGTCCTTGGGGCCGACCTCAGGCGGTTGTTCGACCGCTGCCTGAGGGACGGGCGATTCCCCCCCAGTTGGAAGGTGGCGAGGATGGTCCTCCTCCGGAAGGAGGGTCGGCCCGCGGAGTCTCCCTCCGCATACCGGCCCATTTGTCTCCTCGACGAGGTGGGCAAGCTCTTCGAGCGGGTGATTGCTGCCCGCCTCGTCGAGCACCTGTCGCGGGGTGATCCCGGTCTGGCCGACTGCCAGTTCGGTTTCCGGGGGGGCCGATCGACTATCGACGCGATAGGTCGTGTGAGGGCCCTCTCGGGGGCGGCCGTCTCCCACGGAGGGGTGGCATTGGCAGTATCCTTGGATATTGCCAATGCCTTTAACACCCTCCCCTGGGAAGAGATAAGGAGGGGACTCGAATATCATCGGGTCCCCCCTTGTCTCAGGGCGGTCGTCGGGGATTATCTCCGCGGCAGGTGGATCGAGTATCCGGGCCGGGATGGTGATATGCGGAGGGAGGTGTACTGCGGTGTTCCGCAGGGGTCGGTCCTCGGGCCACTCCTGTGGAACATCGCGTACGACTCGGTGTTGCGGGCCGGCCTCCCCGACGGCGTCAGCACGGTGTGTTATGCGGATGACACACTGGTGCTGGCCGTCGGGGCGCACTGGGGGAGGGCCATGCGTCGCGCGGAGGAGGGGTCGCAACGCGTCGTCGACCGGATCAGGGGGATGGGGATGACGGTGGCGGTCCATAAGACCGAGGTGATTGCGTTTCATTCACCTCGACAGGATCCGCCACCCCCTCTGATCCGGGTGGGTGGGGCTGACATCGAGGTGAAGCCCCAGATCAGGTATCTAGGGCTGATCCTCGATAGCCACTGGCGTTTCGAGGAGCATTTCCGCTGCCTGGTCCCCCGGTTGGAAAGGATGGTTGCGGCTCTGGGCCGGATCCTGCCCAACCTGGGGGGCCCGGCGGGCCGAGTTCGTCGCCTCTATGTGGCAATGGTCCAGTCGGTGGCCCTATACGGGGCCCCCGTCTGGGCGGACGACCTGGCTGCCTCCCGGCGCAGCATGACTATGCTGCGTCGGGTGCAGAGGCGCATGGCGCTCAGGGTCGTCCGCGGGTATCGGACCATGTCACATGAGGCGGCGACGGTTCTAGCGGGGATGCCGCCCATGGACCTGCTCGCGCGGTCGCACGCGGTGATGTACCGGCACCGCGTCGACCGTCGCGCGGGGGTGGGGGCGGTCCCGGGCGGGCAGGAACCTGCTTGGGGCGATTTGAAGCGCCAGGCCCGGCAGTCCGTGTTGCTCGCGTGGCAGGAGCGGCTGGCTCTGCCAACCGCGGGGCATCGGACTGTCGGGGCTGTTCGGCCACTCCTGAAGGAGTGGCTGGACAGAGGCCATGGCAGCCTCACCTACCGGCTGGCACAGGTATTTTCCGGGCATGGCAGCTTCGGAAGATACCTGTGCCGGATAGGGAAGGAGCCGACGGCGCGTTGCTGCCACTGCGACGCTGAGCAGGACACGGCGGATCATACCCTGGAGGTATGCCCCGCGTGGGAGGGGGAGCGCCGTGTCCTGGTCGGCGTCGTCGGGCGGGATGTCTCGCTGCCGGGCGTGGTGCGCGCCATGCTCGGCAGCGAGGAGAAGTGGAGGGCCGTGGCCTCCTTCTGCGAGAACGTAATGTTGCAGAAGGAGGCCGCGAGGAGGGAGCGCGCGGCTGAAGCTCGCGCTCGTGCGGTGGCCCGAGGTCGTCGCCCGGACGCGAGGCGTCGCGGGCGGCCGCCTCGGCGTGGCGGATGACCTAGGCTGGGCGGGGGGTCCTGAGGGGACCCTCCTCCCGCCAGGCGGCGCTGGGTCGGACCGGTTGGGGGTAGGAGTGCCTCCCCCTACCGGTCCGACGCAAGGCGAGGCACCCTCGGCGGTCTGGTGCGGCCTTGAACGCCCGGCCGCCGAGGGGTGGAAACGCGGTCGCGGGCGGTTGCGAGTTGGGGCTCGCAGCCGCCACTAAACGCGGCCCCGGGACGGATAGCGGCGGGATGGAGTGGCCCCGTCCCGCCGCTATGAGGCAGTGTGTCTACTGGGGGAACCGATTGTCCCCCCGGGGGATGGGCGCGAAAGCGCGGGCACGGGGAGGATACCGGAAGAATGCTTCGAGCGATTCCCGGTATCCTCCCAAAGCGTGCCGAAGGGTCACCGTGGGGTTTTTAGTGGGTAGGTCCCGCGCCTGTCGTTGTACGGGCGCGGGGAATCCCACACACCCCTCCCACCTCTCCCCAAGGAGGTGGGAGGGAGTCTTTCGAAGATTTTCCCCACGACGAAAAAAAAAAAAAAAAAAAAAAGTACGAGCCAGATGATTGCAAATACCAGAACTAACCCAGACGTAACCTGCGTTATCCTCTCAAATACTATTCGGAACCAGGTTTAATTGACTGTTTCGGTGTGGTACCAAATTGCAATGTGGTCCAAGCCAGAAAACGGCCAGGATCTTGCCAACAAGTAGGCGAAAAATGCAAAGGTACGAGCCAGATGAGGGCAAATCCTAGACCTAACCCAGACATAACCGGCGTTATCCTCCAATATATTAATCGCAGCCAGGTTTAATTGACTGTTACGGTGTGGTACCGCACTACTACGTGATCCAAACCAGAAAAAGCCCAGGATCTTGACAACAGGTAGGCGAAAAATGCGAAGGTACGAGCCAGATGATTGCAAATACCAGAACTAACCCAGCCATAACCAGCGTTATCCACTAAGATACTAATCGGAACCAGCTTTTATTGACGGCTTCAGTGTGGTACCACATTACTACGTGATGCAGACCAGAAAAAGGCCAGGATCTGGCCAGCAAGTATGCGAAAAATGTGAAAGTACGAGCCAGATGTGGGCAAATACCAGACCTATCCCACACATAGCCGGCGTTATCCTGTAAAATATTAATCGGAACCAGGTTTATTTGACTGTTTCAGTATGGTACCACATTACAACGTAGTCCAAGCCAGAAAAAGGCCAGTATATGGCCAACAAGTATGCGAAAAATGCGAAAGTGCGTGCCAGATGAGGGCAAATCCCAGACCCAACCGAGACATAACCGGCGTTATCCTCCAAAATATTTATCGCAACCTGGTTTAATTGACTGTTACGGTGTGGTACCGCATTACTACGTGATCCAAACCTGAAAAAGCCCAGGATCTGGCCAACAAGTATGCGAAAAATGCGAAAGTAGGAGCCAGATGATTGCAAATACCAGACCAAACCCAAACATAACCAGCGTTATCCTCCAAAATATGCATCGCAACCAGGTTTCATTGACTGCTTCGGTGCGGAACCACATTACGACGGGGTACAAACCCGAAAAAGCCCTGGATCTGGCCAACAAGTATGCGAAAAATGCGAAAGTATGTGCTAGATGATGGTTAATACTAGACCTAACCCAGGCATAACCGGCGTTCTCCACTAGAATATTAATCGCAACCAGGTTTAGTTGACTGTTTCCGTGTGGAACCACATTACTGCGTGGCCCAAGCCAGAAAAAGGCCAGGATCTGGCCAACATGTATGCGAAAAATGCGAAAGTACGAGCAAAAGAGGGCAAATACCAGACCTAACCCAGACATAACCGGCGTTATCCCCTAAAATATTAATCGCAACCAGGTTTAATTGACTGCTTCGGTGTGGTACCGCATTACTACGTGATCGAAGCCAGAAAAATCCCAGGACCTTGCCAACATGTATGCGAAAAATGCGAAAGTACCAGCCAGAAGGGGGCAATTTCCAGACCTAACCGAGACATAACCGGCGTTATCCTCTAAAATATTAATCGGAACCAGGATTATTTGACTATTTCAGTGTGGTACCACATTACTGCGCGGTCGAAGCCGGAAAATGCCAGGATCCGGCCATTCAAGTATGCGAACAATGCGAAAGTAAGAGCCAGAAGAGGGCAAATACCAGACATAATCCAGACATAACCGGCGTTATCCTCTAAAATATTAATCGCAACCAGGTTTAGTTGACTGTTTCCGTGTGGTACCTCATTTCTACGGGGTCCAAACCAGAAGAAACCCAGGAACTGGCCAACAAGTATGCGAATAACGCGAAAGTATGAGCCAGATGATTGCAAATACCAGAACTAATCGCGACATAACCGGCGCTATCCTCTAAAATGCTAATCGGAACCAGCTTTTATTGACTGCTTCGGTGTGGTACCGCATTACTACGTGATCCACGTCAGAAAAAGCCCAGGACCCTGCCAACAAGTAGGCGAAAAACGCGAAGGTACGAGCCAGATGGGGGCAAATCCCAGATCTTACCGAGACATAACCGGCGTTACCCTCTAAAATATTAATGGCAACCAGGTTTAATTGACTGTTTCGGTGTGGGACCACATTACTACGGGATACAAACCAGAAAAAGCCCAGGATCTGGCCAACAAGTTTGCGAAAAATGCGAAAGTGCGAGCCAGATGAGGGCAAATCTAAGACCTTACCGAGACATAACCGGCGTTATCCTCTAAAATATTAATCGCAACCAAGTTTAATTGACTGCTTCGGTGTGGTACCGCATTACTACGTGATCGAAGCCAGAAAAATCCCAGGACCTTGCCAACAAGTAGGCGAAAAACGCGGAGGTACGAGCCAGATGAAGGCAAATCCCAGACCTAACCGAGACATAACCGGCGTTATCCTCTAAAATATTAATCGCAACCAGGTTTAATTGACTGTTTCGGTGTGGAACCACAATACTACGGGATCCAAACCAGAAAATGCCCAGGATCTGGCCAACAAGTATGCGTAAATTGCGAAAGTACGAGCCAGAAGAGGGCAAATACCAGGCCTAACCGAGTCATAATCGGCGTTATCCTCTAAAATATTAATCGCAACCAGGTTTAATTGACTGTTTCGGTGTGGAACCGCATTACTACGCGATCGAAACCAAAAAAAACCCAGGATCTGGCCGACAAGTATGCGAAAATCGCGAAGGTATGAGCCAGATGATTGCAAATACCAGACCCAACCGAGACATTACCGGCGTTATCCTCTAAAATATTAATCGCAACCAGGTTTAATTGACTGCTACGGTGTGGAACCACATTACAACGGGATCCAAACCAGAAAATACCCACGATCTGGCCAACATGTTAGAGAAAAACGCGAAAGTATGAGCCAGATGATTGCAAATACCAGAACTAACCGAGACATAACCGGCGTTATCCTCTAAAATACTAATCGGAACCAGGTTTAATTGACTGTTACGGTGTGGTACCGCATTACTACGTGATCCAAACCAGAAAAAGGCCAGGATCTAGCCATCAAGTATGCGATAGATGCGAAAGTGCGAGCCAGATGAGGGCAAATACCAGAACTAACCCAGACATAACCGGCGTTATCCTCTAAAATATTAATCGGAACCAGGTTTAGTTCAATGTTTCAGTGTGGTACCTAATTACTACGTGGTCCATGCCAGAAAAAGGCCAGGATCTGGCCAACAAGTATGCGAAAAATGCGAAAGTACGAGCCAGATGAGGGCAAATCCCAGACCTAACCGAGACATAACCGACGTTATCCTCTAAAATATTAATCGCAACCAGGTTTAATTGACTGTTTCGGTGTGGAACCACATTACTGCGTGGCCCAAGCCAGAAAAAGGCCAGGATCTGGCCAACATGTATGCGAAAAATGCGAAAGTACGAGCAAAAGAAGGCAAATACCAGACCTAACCCAGACATAACCGGCGTTATCCCCTAAAATATTAATCGCAACCAGGTTTAATTGACTGCTTCGGTGTGGTACCGCATTACTACGTGATCGAAGCCAGAAAAATCCCAGGACCTTGCCAACAAGTAGGCGAAAAACGCGAAGGTACGAGCCAGATGAGGGCAAATCCAAGACCTAACCGAGACATAACCGGCGTTATCCTCTAAAATATTAATCGCAACTAGGTTTAATTGACTGCTTCGGTGTGGTACCGCATTACTACGTGATCGAAGCCAGAAAAATCCCAGGACCTTGCCAACATGTATGCGAAAAATGCGAAAGTACCAGCCAGAAGGGGGCAATTTCCAGACCTAACCGAGACATAACCGGCGTTATCCTCTAAAATATTAATCGGAACCAGGATTAATTGACTATTTCAGTGTTGTACCACATTACTGCGCGGTCGAAGCCAGAAAAAGGCCAGGATCTGGCCATTCAAGTATGCGAACAATGCGAAAGTAAGAGCCAGAAGAGGGCAAATACCAGACATAATCCAGACATAACCGGCGTTATCCTCTAAAATATTAATCGCAACCAGGTTTAATTGACTGTTTCGGTGTGAAACCACATTACGACGGGATACAAACCAGAAAAAGCCCTGGATCTGGCCAACAAGTATGCGAAAAATGCGGAAGTATGAGCCAGATGGTTGCAAATACCGAAACTAACCCAAACATAACCAGCGTTATCCTCCAAAACATTAATTGCAACCAGGTTTAATTGACTGTTTCAGTGTGGTACCGCATTAGTGCGTGATCCAAACCAGGAAAATACCAGACCTAACCCAGACATAACCGGCGTTAACCTCTAAAATATTAATCGCAACCAGGTTTAATTTACTGTTTTGGTGTGGAACCACATTACTACGTGATCCAAACCAGAAAAAGCCCTGGATCTGGCCAACAAGTATGCGAGAAATGCGAAAGTACGAGCCAGATGAGGGCAAATCCCAGACCTAACCCAGACATAACCGGTGTTATCCTCTAAAATATTAATCGCAACCAGGTTTAATTGACTGTTTCGGTGTGAAACCACATTACGACGGGATACAAACCTGAAAAAGCCCTGGATCTGGCCAACAGGTATGCGAAAATTACGAAAGCACGAGACAGATGAGGCCACATCCCAGACCTAACCGAGACATAACCGGCGTTATCCTCTAAAATATTAATCGCAACCAGGTTTAATTGACTTTTTTGGTGTGGTACCGCAACACTACGTGATACTGACCAGAAAAAGGCCAGGATCTGGCCAACAAGTATGCGAAAAATGCGAAAGTACGAGCCAGATGAGGGCAAATCCCAGACCTAACCGAGACATAACCGGCGTTATCCTCTAAAATATTAATCGTAACCAGGTGTAATTGACCCTTTCGGAGTGGCACTACGTTACTACGTGATACAAACCAGAGAAAACCCAGGGACTGGCCAACAAGTATGCGAAAAATGTGAAAGTATGCGCCACATGATTGCAAATACCAGACCTAACCCAGACATAACCGGCGTTATCCTCTAAAATATTAATCGCAACCAGGTTTAAGTGACTATTTCGGTGTGAAACCACATTACGACGGGATACAAACCAGAAAACGCCCTGGATCTGGCCAACAAGTATGCGAAAAATGCGAAAGTATGAGCCAGATGGTTGCAAATACCGAAACTAACCCAGGCATAACCAGCGTTATCCTCCAAAATATTCATCGCAACCAGGTTTCATTGACTGCTTCGGTGTGGTACCGCATTAGTGTGTGATCCAAACCAGGAAAATACCAGACCTAACCCAAACATAACCAGCGTTATCCTCCAAAACATTAATTGCAACCAGGTTTAATTGACTGTTTCAGTGTGGTACCGCATTAGTGCGTGATCCAAACCAGGAAAATACCAGACCTAACCCAAACATAACCAGCGTTATCCTCCAAAACATTAATTGCAACCAGGTTTAAATGACTGTTTCAGTGTGGTACCGCATTAGTGCGTGATCCAAACCAGGAAAAGGCCAGGATCTGGCCAACAGGTATGCGAGAAATGCTTAAGTACGAGCCTGATGATTGCAAATACCAGAACTATCCCAAACGTAACCAGCGTTATCCTCCAAAATATTCATCGCAACCAGGTTTCATTGACTGCTTCGGTGTGGAACAACATTACGACAGGATCCAAACCACAAAAAACCCAAGATCTGGCCAACAAGTATGCGAAAAATGCGAGAGTACGAGCCAGATGAGGGCAAATGCCAGACCTAACCCAGACATAACCGGCGTTATCCTCTAAAATATTAATCGTAACCAGGTTTAATTGACTTTTTCGGTCAGGTACCGCATTACTACGTGGTCCAAACCAGAAAAAGCCCTGGATCTGGCCAACAAGTATGCGAAAATTACGAAAGCACGAGACAGATGAGGCCAAATCCCAGACCCAACCGAGACATAACCGGCGTTATCCTCTAAAATATTAATCGCAACCAGGTTTAATTGACTCTTTCGGAGTGGCACTACGTTACTACGTGATACAAACCAGAGAAAACCCAGGATCTGGCAAACAAGTATGCGAGAAATGCGAAAGTATGAGCCAGATGAGGGCAAATCCCAGACCTAACCCAGACATAACCGGCGTTATCCTCTAAAATATTAATCGCAACCAGGTTTAATTGACTGTTTCGGTGTGGTACCGCATCACTACGTGATACAGACCAGAAAAAGGCCAGGATCTGGCCAACAAGTATGCGAAAAATGCGAAAGTACGAGCCAGATGAGGGCAAATACCAGACCTAACCCAGACATAACCGGCGTTATCCTCTAAAATATTAATCGCAACCAGGTTTAATTGACTGTTTTGGTGTGGAAACACATTACTACGTGATCCAAACCAGAAAAAGCCCTGGATCTGGCCAACAAGTATGCGAGAAATGCGAAAGTACGAGCCAGATGAGGGCAAATCCCAGACCTAACCCAGGTATAACCGGCGTTATCCTCTAAAATATTAATCGCAACCAGGTTTAATTGACTGTTTCGGTATGGTACCGCATTACTACGTGATACAGACCAGAAAAAGACCAGGATCTGGCCAACAAGTATGCGAAAAATGCGAAGGTACGAGCCAGATGAGGGCAAATACCAGACCTAACCCAGACATAACCGGCGTTCTCCATTAAAATATTAATCGGGACCAGCTTCTATTGACTGTTTGAGTGCGGTGCCACATTGCTGCGTGATACGGACCAGAAAAAGACCAGGATCTGGCCAACAAGTATGCGAGAAATGCGACGGTACGAGCCAGATGAGGGCAAATCCCAGAACTAACCCGGACATAACCGGCGTTATCCTCTAAAATATTAATCGCAACCACCTTTAATTGACTGGTTCGGTGTGGAACCGCATCAGTGCGTGATCCAAACCAGGAAAAGGCCAGGATCTGGCCAACAAGTATGCGAAAATTACGAAAGCACGAGACAGATGAGGCCAAATCCCAGACCAAACCGAGACATAACCGGCGTTATCCTCTAAAATAGTCATCGGAACCAGGTTTAATTGACTGTTTCAGTGTGGTACCAGAATAATACGTGATCCTAGCGTGAATAAAATCCAGGATCTGGCCAACAAGTATGCGAAAAATGCGAAAGTACGTGCCAGATGAGGGCAAATACCAGACCTAACCCAGACATAACTGGCGTTATCCTCTAAAATATTAATCGCAACCAGGTTCAATTGACTGTTTCGGTGTGGAACCACATTACTACGTGATCCAGACCAGAAAAAGCCCAGGATGTGGCCAACAAGTATGCGAGAAATGCGAAAGTACGAGCCAGATGAGGGCAAATCCCAGACCTAGCCCGGACATAACCGGCGTTATCCTCTAAAATACTAATCGCAACCAGGTTTAATTGACTGTTTCGGTGTGGAACCACATTACGACGGGATACAAATCCGAAAAAGCCCTGGATATGGGCAACAAGTATGCGAGAAATGCGAAAGTACGAGCCAGATGAGGGCAAATCCCAGACCTAACCCAGACATAACCGGCATTTTCCTCTAAAATATTAATCGCAACCAGCTTCTATTGACAGTTTGAGTGTGGTGCCACATTACTACGTGATACGGACCAGAAAAAGACCAGGATCTGGCCAACAAGTATGCGAAAAATGCGAAAGTACGAGCCAGATGAGGGCAAATCCCAGACCTAACCGAGACATAACCGGCGTTATCCTCTAAAATATTAATCGTAACCAGGTTTAATTGACTTTTTCGGTCAGGTACCGCATTACTACGTGGTCCAAACCAGAAAAAGCCCTGGATCTGGCCAACAAGTATGCGAAAATTACGAAAGCACGAGACAGATGAGGCCAAATCCCAGACCTAACCCAGACATAACCGGCGTTATCCTCTAAAATATTAATCGCAACCAGGTTTAATTGACTCTTTCGGAGTGGCACTACGTTACTACGTGATACAAACCAGAGAAAACCCAGGATCTGGCAAACAAGTATGCGAGAAATGCGAAAGTACGAGCCAGATGAGGGCAAATCCTAGACCTAACCCAGACATAACCGGCGTTATCCTCTAAAATATTAACCGCAACCAGGTTTAATTGACTGTTTCGGTGTGGTACCGCATCACTACGTGATACAGACCAGAAAAAGGCCAGGATCTGGCCAACAAGTATGCGAAAAATGCGAAAGTACGAGCCAGATGAGGGCAAATCCCAGACCTAACCGAGACATAACCGGCGTTATCCTCTAAAATATTAATCGCAACCAGGTGTAATTGACTTTTTCGGTGTGGTACCGCATTACTACGTGATCCAAACCAGAAAAAGCCCAGGATCTGGCCAACAAGTATGCGAGAAATGCGAAAGTACGAGCCAGATGAGGGCAAATCCCAGACCTAACCGAGACATAACCGGCGTCATCCTCTAAAATATTAATCGCAACCAGGTTTAATTGACTGTTTGAGTGTGGCCCCACATTACTACTTGGTCCAAGCCAGAAAGAGACCGGGATCTGGCCAACAAGTATATGAAAAATGCGAAGGTACGAGCCAGATGAGGGCAAATCCCAGACCTCACCGAGATATAACCGGCGTTATTCTCTGAAATATTAATCGAAACCAGGTTTAATTGACTGTTTCGGTGTGGATTGTCATTATTACGGGATCCAAACCAGAAAAAACCCTGCATCTGGCCAAGAAGTATGCCAAAAATGCGAAAGTACGAGAAAGATGATTACAAATACCAGACGTACCCCAGACCTAACCGGTGTTATCCTCTAAAATATTCATCGGAACCAGGTTTAATTGACTGTTTCAGTGTGGTACCAGATTAATACGTGATCCTAGCCTGAATAAAATCCGGGATCTGCCAACAAGTATGCGAAAAATGCGAAAGTACGAGTCAGATGAGGGCAAATACCAGACCTAACCCAGACATAACCGGCGTTCTCCATTAAAATATTAATCGGAACCAGGTGTAATTGACTCTTTCGGAGTGGCACTACGTTACTACGGGATACAAACCAGAGAAAACCCAGGATCTGGTCAACAAGTATGCGCGAAATGCGAAAGTATGCGCCACATGATTGCAAAATACCAGACCTAACCCAGACATAACCGGCGTTATCCTCTAAAATATTAATCGCAACCAGGTTTGATTGACTGTTTCGGTGTGAAACCACATTACGACGGGATACAAACCAGAAAAAGCCCTGGATCTGGCCAACAAGTATGCGAAAATTACGAAAGCACGAGACAGATAAGGGCAAATCCCAGACCTAACCGAGACATAACCGGCGTTATCCTCTAAAATATTAATCGCAACCAGGTTTAATTGACTTTTTCGGTGTGGTACCGCATTTCTACGTGATACAGACCAGAAAAACGCCAGGATCTGGCCAACAAGTATGCGAAATATGCGAAAGTACGAGCCAGATGAGGGCAAATCCCAGACCTAACCCAGACATACCCGGCATTATCCTCTAAAATATTAATCGCAACCAGGTTCTATTGACTGTTTGAGTGTGGTGCCACATTACTGCGTGATACGGACCAGAAAAAGACCAGGATCTGGCCAACAAGTATGCGAGAAATGCGACGGTACGAGCCAGATGAGGGCAAATCCCAGACCTAACCCGGACATAACCGGCGTTATCCTCTAAAATATTAATCGCAACCAGTTTTAATTGACTGTTTCGGTGTGGAACCGCATCAGTGCGTGATCCAAACCAGGAAAAGGCCAGGATCTGGCCAACAAGTATGCGAGAAATGCGAAAGTACGAGCCAGATGAGGGCAAATCCCAGACCTAACCCAGACATAACCGGCGTTATCCTCTAAAATATTAATCGCAACCAGGTTTAATTGACTGTTTCGGTGTGAAACCACATTACGACGGGATACAAACCTGAAAAAGCCCTGGATCTGGCCAACAGGTATGCGAAAATTACGAAAGCACGAGACAGATGAGGCCAAATCCCAGAGCAAACCGAGACATAACCGGCGTTATCCTCTAAAATATTAATCGCAACCAGGTTTAATTGACTGTTTTGGTGTGGTACCGCAACACTACGTGATACTGACCAGAAAAAGGCCAGGATCTGGCCAACAAGTATGCGAAAAATGCGAAAGTACGAGCCAGATGAGGGCAAATCCCAGACCTAACCGAGACATAACCGGCGTTATCCTCTAAAATATTAATCGTAACCAGGTGTAATTGACCCTTTCGGAGTGGCACTACGTTACGACGTGATACAAACCAGAGAAAACCCAGGGACTGGCCAACAAGTATGCGAAAAATGTGAAAGTATGCGCCACATGATTGCAAATACCAGACCTAACCCAGACATAACCGGCGTTATCCTCTAAAATATTAATCGCAACCAGGTTTAAGTGACTATTTCGGTGTGAAACCACATTACGACGGGATACAAACCAGAAAACGCCCTGGATCTGGCCAACAAGTATGCGAAAAATGCGAAAGTATGAGCCAGATGGTTGCAAATACCGAAACTAACCCAGGCATAACCAGCGTTATCCTCCAAAATATTCATCGCAACCAGGTTTCATTGACTGCTTCGGTGTGGTACCGCATTAGTGCGTGATCCAAACCAGGAAAATACCAGACCTAACCCAAACATAACCAGCGTTATCCTCCAAAACATTAATTGCAACCAGGTTTAATTGACTGTTTCAGTGTGGTACCGCATTAGTGCGTGATCCAAACCAGGAAAATACCAGACCTAACCCAAACATAACCAGCGTTATCCTCCAAAACATTAATTGCAACCAGGTTTAAATGACTGTTTCAGTGTGGTACCGCATTAGTGCGTGATCCAAACCAGGAAAAGGCCAGGATCTGGCCAACAGGTATGCGAGAAATGCTTAAGTACGAGCCTGATGATTGCAAATACCAGAACTATCCCAAACATAACCAGCGTTATCCTCCAAAATATTCATCGCAACCAGGTTTCATTGACTGCTTCGGTGTGGAACAACATTACGACAGGATCCAAACCACAAAAAACCCAAGATCTGGCCAACAAGTATGCGAAAAATGCGAGAGTACGAGCCAGATGAGGGCAAATGCCAGACCTAACCCAGACATAACCGGCGTTATCCTCTAAAATATTAATCGCAACCAGGTTTAAATGACTCTTTCGGAGTGGCACTACGTTACTACGTGATACAAACCAGAGAAAACCCAGGATCTGGCAAACAAGTATGCGAGAAATGCGAAAGCATGAGCCAGATGAGGGCAAATCCCAGACCTAACCCAGACATAACCGGCGTTATCCTCCAAAATATTAATCGCAACCAGGTTTAATTGACTGTTTCGGTGTGGTACCGCATCAGTACGTGATACAGACCAGAAAAAGGCCAGGATCTGGCCAACAAGTATGCGAAAAATGCGAAAGTACGAGCCAGATGAGGGCAAATACCAGACCTAACCCAGACATAACCGGCGTTATCCTCTAAAATATTAATCGCAACCAGGTTTAATTGACTGTTTTGGTGTGGAACCACATTACTACGTGATCCAAACCAGAAAAAGCCCTGGATCTGGCCAACAAGTATGCGAGAGATGCGAAAGTACGAGCCAGATGAGGGCAAATCCCAGACCTAACCCAGGTATAACCGGCGTTATCCTCTAAAATATTAATCGCAACCAGGTTTAATTGACTGTTTCGGTATGGTACCGCATTACTACGTGATACAGACCAGAAAAACGCCAGGGTCTGGTCAACAAGTATGCGAAAAATGCGAAAGTACGAGCCAGATGAGGGCAAATACCACACCAAACCCAGACATAACCGGCGTTATCCTCTAAAATATTAATCGAAACCAGGTTTAATTGACTGTTTCGGTGTGGAACCACATTACGACGGGATACAATCCCGAAAAAGCCCTGGATATGGGCAACAAGTAAGCGAGAAATGCGAAAGTACGAGCCAGATAAGGGCAAATCCCAGACCTAACCCAGACATAACCGGCATTATCCTCCAAAATATTAATCGCAACCAGCTTCTATTGACTGTTTCAGTGTGGTGCCACATTACTACGTGATACAGACCAGAAAAAGACCTGGATCTGGCCAACAAGTATGCGAAAAATGCGAAGGTATGAGCCAGATGATTGCAAATACCAGAACTAACCCAGACATTCCCAGCGTTATCCTCCAAAATATTAATCGCAACCAGCTTCTATTGACTGTTTCAGTGTGGTGCCACATTACTACGTGATACAGACCAGGAAAAGACCAGGATCTGGCCAACAAGTATGCGAAAAATGCGAAGGTACGAGCCAGATGAGGGCAAATCCCAGACCTAACCCGGACATAACCGGCGTTATCCTCTAAAATATTAATCGCAACCACTTTTAATTGACTGGTTCGGTGTGGAACCGCATCAGTGCGTGATCCAAACCAGGAAAAGGCCAGGATCTGGCCAACAAGTATGCGAAAATTACGAAAGCACGAGACAGATGAGGCCAAATCCCAGACCAAACCGAGACATAACCGGCGTTATCCTCTAAAATCTTCATCGGAACCAGGTTTAATTGACTGTTTCAGTGTGGTACCAGAATAATACGTGATCCTAGCCTGAATAAAATCCAGGATCTGGCCAACAAGTATGCGAAAAATGCGAAAGTACGTGCCAGATGAGGGCAAATACCAGACCTAACCCAGACATAACTGGCGTTATCCTCTAAAATATTAATCGCAACCAGGTTCAATTGACTGTTTCGGTGTGGAACCACATTACTACGTGATCCAGACCAGAAAAAGCCCAGGATGTGGCCAACAAGTATGCGAGAAATGCGAAAGTACGAGCCAGATGAGGGCAAATCCCAGACCTAGCCCGGACATAACCGGCGTTATCCTCTAAAATACTAATCGCAACCAGGTTTAATTGACTGTTTCGGTGTGGTACCACATTACGACGGGATACAAATCCGAAAAAGCCCTGGATATGGGCAACAAGTATGCGAGAAATGCGAAAGTACGAGCCAGATGAGGGCAAATCCCAGACCTAACCCAGACATAACCGGCATTTTCCTCTAAAATATTAATCGCAACCAGCTTCTATTGACAGTTTGAGTGTGGTGCCACATTACTACGTGATACGGACCAGAAAAAGACCAGGATCTGGCCAACAAGTATGCGAAAAATGCGAAAGTACGAGCCAGATGAGCGCAAATCCCAGACCTAACCGAGACATAACCGGCGTTATCCTCTAAAATATTAATCGTAACCAGGTTTAATTGACTTTTTCGGTCAGGTACCGCATTACTACGTGGTCCAAACCAGAAAAAGCCCTGGATCTGGCCAACAAGTATGCGAAAATTACGAAAGCACGAGACAGATGAGGCCAAATCCCAGACCTAACCCAGACATAACCGGCGTTATCCTCTAAAATATTAATCGCAACCAGGTTTAATTGACTCTTTCGGAGTGGCACTACGTTACTACGTGATACAAACCAGAGAAAACCCAGGATCTGGCAAACAAGTATGCGAGAAATGCGAAAGTACGAGCCAGATGAGGGCAAATCCTAGACCTAACCCAGACATAACCGGCGTTATCCTCTAAAATATTAACCGCAACCAGGTTTAATTGACTGTTTCGGTGTGGTACCGCATCACTACGTGATACAGACCAGAAAAAGGCCAGGATCTGGCCAACAAGTATGCGAAAAATGCGAAAGTACGAGCCAGATGAGGGCAAATCCCAGACCTAACCGAGACATAACCGGCATTATCCTCTAAAATATTAATCGCAACCAGCTTCTATTGACTGTTTCAGTGTGGTGCCACATTACTACGTGATACGGACCAGAAAAAGGCCAGGATCTGGCCAACAAGTATGCGAGAAATGCGAAAGTACGAGCCAGATGAGGGCAAATCCCAGACCTAACCGAGACATAACCGGCGTCATCCTCTAAAATATTAATCGCAACCAGGTTTAATTGACTCTTTCGGAGTGGCACTACGTTACTACGTGATACAAACCAGAGAAAACCCAGGATCTGGCAAACAAGTATGCGAGAAATGCGAAAGTACGAGCCAGATGAGGGCAAATCCCAGACCTAACCCAGACATAACCGGCGTTATCCTCTAAAATATTAATCGCAACCAGGTTTGATTGACTGTTTCGGTGTGGTACCGCATCACTACGTGATACAGACCAGAAAAAGACCAGGATCTGGCCAACAAGTATGCGAAAAATGCGAAGGTATGAGCCAGATGATTGCAAATACCAGAACTAACCCAGACATACCCAGCGTTATCCTCCAAAATATTAATCGCAACCAGCTTCTATTGACTGTTTCAGTGTGGTGCCACATTACTACGTGATACAGACCAGAAAAAGACCAGGATCTGGCCAACAAGTATGCGAAAAATGCGAAGGTATGAGCCAGATGATTGCAAATACCAGAACTAACCCAGACATACCCAGCGTTATCCTCCAAAATATTAATCGCAACCAGCTTCTATTGACTGTTTCAGTGTGGTGCCACATTACTACGTGATACAGACCAGAAAAAGACCAGGATCTGGCCAACAAGTATGCGAAAAATGCGAAGGTACGAGCCAGATGAGGGCAAATACCAGACCTAACCCAGACATAACCGGCGTTCTCCATTAAAATATTAATCGGAACCAGGTGTAATTGACTCTTTCGGTGTGAAACCACATTACGACGGGATACAAACCAGAAAAAGCCCTGGATCTGGCCAACAAGTATGCGAAAAATGCGAAAGTACGAGCCTGATGATTGCAAATACCAGAACTATCCCAAACATAACCAGCGTTATCCTCCAAAACATTCATCGCAACCAGGTTTCGTTGACTGCTTCGGTGTGGAACAACATTACGACGGCATCCAAACCACAAAAAACCCAAGATCTGGCCAACAAGTATGCGAAAAATGCGAAAGTACGAGCCAGATGAGGGCAAATACCAGACCTAACCCAGACATAACCGGCGTTATCCTCTAAAATATTAATCGCTACCAGGTTCAATTGACTGTTTCGGTGTGGAACCACATTACGACGGGATACAAACCAGAAAGAGCCCTGGATCTGGCCAACAAGTATGCGAAAAATGCGAAGGTATGAGCCAGATGATTGCAAATACCAGAACTAACCCAGACATACCCAGCGTTATCCTCCAAAATATTAATCGCAACCAGCTTCTAATGACTGTTTCAGTGTGGTGCCACATTACTACGTGATCCACGCCAGAAAAAGCCCAGGATGTGGCCAACAAGTATGCGAGAAATGCGAAAGTACGAGCCAGATGAGGGCAAATCCCAGACCTAACCCAGGCATAACCGGCGTTATCCTCTAAAATATTAATCGCAACCAGGTTTAATTGGCTGCTTCGGTGTGGAACCACATTACGACGGGATACAAACCAGAAAGAGCCCTGGATCTGGCCAACAAGTATGCGAAAATTACGAAAGCACGAGACAGATGAGGCCAAATCCCAGACCCAACCGAGACATAACCGGCGTTATCCTCTAAAATATTAATCGCAACCAGGTTTAATTGACTGTTTCGGTGTGGTGCCGCATTTCTACGTGATACAGACCAGAAAAAGCCCAGGATCTGGCCAACAAGTATGCCAAAAATGCGAAAGTACGAGCCACATGAGGGCAAATACCAGACCTAACCCAAACATAACCGGCGTTATCTTCTAAAATATTAATCGCAACCAGGTTTAATTGACTGTTTTGGTGTGGAACCACATTACTACGTGATCCAAACCAGAAAAAGCCCTGGATCTGGCCAACAAGTATGCGAGAAATGCGAAAGTACGAGCCAGATGAGGGCAAATCCCAGACCTAACCGAGAAGTAACCGGCGTTATCCTGTAAAATATTAATCGCAACCAGGTTTAATTGACTGTTTGAGTGTGGCCCCACATTACTACTTGGTCCAAGCCAGAAAAAGACCGGGATCTGGCCAACAAGTATATGAAAAATGCGAAGGTACGAGCCAGATGAGGGCAAATCCCAGACCTCACCGAGATATAACCGGCGTTATTCTCTGAAATATTAATCGAAACCAGGTTTAATTGACTGTTTCGGTGTGGATTGTCATTATTACGGGATCCAAACCAGAAAAAACCCTGCATCTGGCCAAGGAGTATGCCAAAAATGCGAAAGTACGAGAAAGATGATTACAAATACCAGACGTACCCCAGACCTAACCGGTGTTATCCTCTAAAATATTCATCGGAACCAGGTTTAATTGACTGTTTCAGTGTGGTACCAGATTAATACGTGATCCTAGCCTGAATAAAATCCGGGATCTGCCAACAAGTATGCGAAAAATGCGAAAGTACGAGTCAGATGAGGGCAAATACCAGACCTAACCCAGACATAACCGGCGTTCTCCATTAAAATATTAATCGGAACCAGGTGTAATTGACTCTTTCGGAGTGGCACTACGTTACTACGGGATACAAACCAGAGAAAACCCAGGATCTGGCCAACAAGTATGCGAGAAATGCGAAAGTATGCGCCACATGATTGCAAAATACCAGACCTAACCCAGACATAACCGGCGTTATCCTCTAAAATATTAATCGCAACCAGGTTTGATTGACTGTTTCGGTGTGAAACCACATTACGACGGGATACAAACCAGAAAAAGCCCTGGATCTGGCCAACAAGTATGCGAAAATTACGAAAGCACGAGACAGATAAGGGCAAATCCCAGACCTAACCGAGACATAACCGGCGTTATCCTCTAAAATATTAATCGCAACCAGGTTTAATTGACTCTTTCGGAGTGGCACTACGTTACTACGGGATACAAACCAGAGAAAACCCAGGATCTGGCCAACAAGTATGCGAGAAATGCGAAAGTATGCGCCACATGATTGCAAATACCAGACCTAACCCAGACATAACCGGCGTTATCCTCTAAAATATTAATCGCAACCAGGTTTGATTGACTGTTTCGGTGTGAAACCACATTACGCCGGGATACAAATCCGAAAAAGCCCTGGATATGGGCAACAAGTATGCGAGAAATGCGAAAGTACGAGCCAGGTGAGGGCAAATCCCAGACCTAACCCAGACATAACCGGCATTTTCCTCTAAAATATTAATCGCAACCAGCTTCTATTGACAGTTTGAGTGTGGTGCCACATTACTACGTGATACGGACCAGAAAAAGACCAGGATCTGGCCAACAAGTATGCGAAAAATGCGAAAGTACGAGCCAGATGAGGGCAAATCCCAGACCTAACCGAGACATTCCCGGCGTTATCCTCTAAAATATTAATCGTAACCAGGTTTAATTGACTTTTTCGGTCAGGTACGGCATTACTACGTGGTCCAAACCAGAAAAAGCCCAGGATCTGGCCAACAAGTATGCGAGAAATGCGAAAGTACGAGCCAGATGAGGGCAAATCCCAGACCTAACCGAGACATAACAGCCGTCATCCTCTAAAATATTAATCGCAACCAGGTTTAATTGACTCTTTCGGAGTGGCACTACGTTACTACGTGATACAAACCAGAGAAAACCCAGGATCTGGCAAACAAGTATGAGAAAAATGCGAAAGTACGAGCCAGATGAGGGCAAATCCCAGACCTAACCGAGACATAACCGGCGTTATCCTTTAAAATATTAATCGCAACCAGGTTTAATTGACTTTTTCGGTGTGGTACCGCATTACTACGTGATCCAAACCAGAAAAAGCCCAGGATCTGGCCAACAAGTATGCGAGAAATGCGAAAGTACGAGCCAGATGAGGGCAAATCCCAGACCTAACCGAGACATAACAGCCGTCATCCTCTAAAATATTAATCGCAACCAGGTTTAATTGACTCTTTCGGAGTGGCACTACGTTACTACGTGATACAAACCAGAGAAAACCCAGGATCTGGCAAACAAGTATGAGAAAAATGCGAAAGTACGAGCCAGATGAGGGCAAATCCCAGACCTAACCGAGACATAACCGGCGTTATCCTTTAAAATATTAATCGCAACCAGGTTTAATTGACTTTTTCGGTGTGGTACCGCATTACTACGTGATCCAAACCAGAAAAAGCCCAGGATCTGGCCAACAAGTATGCGAGAAATGCGAAAGTACGAGCCAGATGTGGGCAAATCCCAGACCTAACCGAGACATAACCGGCGTTATCCTCTAAAATATTAATCGCAACCAGGTTTAATTGACTGTTTCGGTGTGGTACCGCATTACTACGTGATACAGACCAGAAAAAGGCCAGGATCTGGCCAACAAGTATGCGAAAAAAGCGAAAGTACGAGCCAGATGAGGGCAAATACCAGACCTAACCCAGACATAACCGGCGTTATCCCAGAAAATATTAATCGCAACCAGGTTTAGTTGACCGTTTCGGTGTGGAACCAGATTACTACGTGATCTAAGCCAGAAAAAGCCCAGGATCTGGCCAAAAAGTATGCGAGAAATGCGAAAGTACGAGCCAGATGAGGGCAAAACCCAGACCTAACCCAGACATAACCGGGGTTCTCCTCTAAAATATTAATCGCAACCAGGTTTAATTAAATGTTTCGGTGTGGAACCACATTACGACGGGATACAAACCAGAACAAGCCCTGGATCTGGCCAACAAGTATGCGAAAATTACGAAAGCACGAGACAGATGAGGCCAAATCCCAGACCCAACCGAGACATAACCGGCGTTATCCTCTAAAATATTAATCGCAACCTGGTTTAATTGATTGTTTCGGTGTGGTACCGCATTACCACGTGATACAGACCAGAAAAAGGCCAGGATCTGGCCAACCAGTATGCGAAAAATGCGAAGGGACGAGCCAGACGAGGGCAAATCCCAGACCTAACCGAGACATAACCGTCGTTATCCTCTAAAATATTAATCGCAACCAGGTTTCATTGACTGTTTCGGTGTGGTACCGCATTACTACGTGATACAGACTAGAAAAACGCCAGGATCTGGCCAACAAGTATGCGAAAAATGCGAAAGTACGTGCCAGATGAGGGCAAATCCCAGACCCAACCGAGACATAACCGGGGTTCTCCTCTAAAATATTAATCGCAACCAGGTTTAATTGACTGTTTCGGTGTGGAACCACATTACTACGTGATCCAAACCAGAAAAAGCCCTGGATCTGGCCAACAAGTATGCGAGGAATGCGAAAGTACGAGCCAGATGAGGGCAAATCCCAGACCTAACCCAGACATAACCGGCATTATCCTCTAAAATATTAATCGCAACCAGCTTCTATTGACTGTTTGAGTGTGGTGCCATATTACTACCTGATACGGACCAGAAAAAGACCAGGATCTGGCCAACAAGTATGCGAAAAATGCGAAACTACGAGCCAGATGAGGGCAAATCCCAGACCTAACCGAGCCATAACCGGCGTTATCCTCTAAAATATTAATCGTAACCAGGTTTAATTGACATTTTCGGTCAGGTACCGCATTACAATGTGGTCCATACCAGAAAAAGCCCAGGATCTGGCCAACAAGTATGCGAAAAATGCGAAAGTACGAGCCAGATGAGGGCAAATCCCAGACCTAACCCAGGCATAACCGGCGTTCTCCTCTAAAATATTAATCGCAACCTGCTTCTATTGACTGTTTCAGTGTGATGCCATATTACTACCTGATACGGACCAGAAAAAGACCAGGATCTGGCCAACAAGTATGCGAAAAATGCGAAACTACGAGCCAGATGAGGGCAAATCCCAGACCTAACCGAGCCATAACCGGCGTTATCCTCTAAAATATTAATTGTAACCAGGTTTAATTGACATTTTCGGTCAGGTACCGCATTACTATGTGGTCCAAACCAGAAAAAGCCCAGGATCTGGCCAACAAGTATGCGAAAAATGCGAAAGTACGAGCCAGATGAGGGCAAATCCCAGACCTAACCCAGGCATAACCGGCGTTATCCTCTAAAATATTAATCGCAACCAGGTTTAATTTACTGTTTCGGTGTGGAACCGCATTACTACGTGATACAGACCAGAAAAAGGCCAGGATCTGGCCAACAAGTATGCGAAAAATGCGAAAGTACGAGCCAGATGTGGGCAAATCCCAGACCTAACCGAGACATAACCGGCGTTATCCTCTAAAATATTAATCGCAACCAGGTTTAATTGACTGTTTCGGTGTGGTACCGCATTACTACGTGATACAGACCAGAAAAAGGCCAGGATCTGGCCAACAAGTATGCGAAAAAAGCGAAAGTACGAGCCGGATGATGGCAAATAACAGACCTAACCCAGACATAACCGGGGTTATCCCATAAAATATTAATCGCAACCAGGTTTAGTTGACTGTTTCGGTGTGGAACCAGATTACTGCGTGATACAAACCAGAAAAAGCCCTGGATCTGGCCAAAAAGTATGCGAGAAATGCGAAAGTACGAGCCAGATGGGGGCAAATCCCAGACCTAACCCAGACATAACCGGCGTTATCCGCTAAAATATTAATCGCTACTAGGTTTAATTAAATGTTTCGGTGTGGAACAACATTACGACGGGATACAAACCAGAACAAGCCCTGGATCTGGCCAACAAGTATGCGAAAATTACGAAAGCACGAGACAGATGAGGCCAAATCCCAGACCCAACCGAGACATAACCGGCGTCAACCAGGTTTAATTGACTGTTTTGGTGTGGAACCACATTACTACGTGATCCAAACCAGAAAAAGCCCTGGATCTGGCCAACAAGTATGCGAGAAATGCGAAAGTACGAGCCAGAGGAGGGCAAAACCCAGACCTAACCCAGGCATAACCGGCGTTATCCTCTAAAATATTAATCGCAACCTGCTTCTATTGACTGTTTCAGTGTGATGCCATATTACTACCTGATACGGGCCAGAAAAAGACCAGGATCTGGCCAACAAGTATGCGAAAATTACGAAAGCACGAGACAGATAAGGCCAAATCCCAGACCCAACCGAGACATAACCGGCGTTATCCTCTAAAATATTAATCGCAACCAGGTTTAATTGACATTTTCGGTCAGGTACCGCATTACTATGTGGTCCAAACCAGAAAAAGCCCAGGATCTGGCCAACAAGCATGCGAAAAATGCGAAAGTACGAGCCAGATGAGGGCAAATCCCAGACCTAACCCAGGCATAACCGGCGTTATCCTCTAAAATATTAATCGCAACCAGGTTTAATTTACTGTTTCGGTGTGGAACCGCATTACTACGTGATACAGACCAGAAAAAGGCCAGGATCTGGCCAACAAGTATGCGAAAAATGCGAAAGTACGAGCCAGATGTGGGCAAATCCCAGACCTAACCGAGACATAACCGGCGTTATCCTCTAAAATATTAATCGCAACCAGGTTTAATTGACTGTTTCGGTGTGGTACCGCATTACTACGTGATACAGACCAGAAAAAGGCCAGGATCTGGCCAACAAGTATGCGAAAAAAGCGAAAGTACGAGCCGGATGATGGCAAATAACAGACCTAACCCAGACATAACCGGCGTTATCCCATAAAATATTAATCGCAACCAGGTTTAGTTGACTGTTTCGGTGTGGAACCAGACTACTACGTGATCTAAGCCAGAAAAAGCCCAGGATCTGGCCAAAAAGTATGCGAGAAATGCGAAAGTACGAGCCAGATGAGGGCAAAACCCAGACCTAACCCAGGCATAACCGGCGTTATCCTCTAAAATATTAATCGCAACCGGGTTTAATTAAATGTTTCGGTGTGGAACCACATTACGACGGGATACAAACCAGAACAAGCCCTGGATCTGGCCAACAAGTATGCGAAAAATGCGAAAGTACGAGCCAGATGTGGGCAAATCCCAGACCTAACCCAGACATAACCGGCGTTATCCTCTAAAATATTAACCGCAACCAGGTTTAATTGACTGTTTCGGTGTGGTACCGCATCACTACGTGATACAGACCAGAAAAAGGCCAGGATCTGGCCAACAAGTATGCGAAAAATGCGAAAGTACGAGCCACATGAGGGCAAATACCAGACCTAACCCAAACATAACCGGCGTTATCCTCTAAAATATTAATCGCAACCAGGTTTAAGTGACTGTTTGAGTGTGGTACCGCATTAGTGCGTGATCCAAACCAGGAAAAGGCCAGGATCTGGCCAACAGGTATGCGAGAAATGCTTAAGTACGAGCCAGATGATTGCAAATACAGAACTAACCCAAACATAACCAGCCTTATCCTCCAAAATATTAATCGCAACCAGGTTCAATTGACTGTTTCGGTGTGGAACCACATTACTACGTGATCCAGACCAGAAAAAGCCCAGGATGTGGCCAACAAGTATGCGAGAAATGCGAAAGTACGAGCCAGATGAGGGCAAATCCCAGACCTAACCCGGACATAACCGGCGTTATCCTCTAAAATACTAATCGCAACCAGGTTTAATTGACTGTTTCGGTGTGGAACCACATTACGACGGGATACAAATCCGAAAAAGCCCTGGATATGGGCAACAAGTATGCGAGAAATGCGAAAGTACGAGCCAGATGAGGGCAAATCCCAGACCTAACCCAGACATAACCGGCATTATCCTCTAAAATATTAATCGCAACCAGCTTCTATTGACTGTTTCAGTGTGGTGCCACATTACTACGTGATACGGACCAGAAAAAGGCCAGGATCTGGCCAACAAGTATGCGAAAAATGCGAAAGTACGAGCCAGATGTGGGCAAATCCCAGACCTAACCGAGACATAACCGGCGTTATCCTCTAAAATATTAATCGCAACCAGGTTTAATTGACTGTTTCGGTGTGGTACCGCATTACTACGTGATACAGACCAGAAAAAGGCCAGGATCTGGCCAACAAGTATGCGAAAAAAGCGAAAGTACGAGCCAGATGTGGGCATATACCGGACCTAACCCAGACATAACCGGCGTTATCCCATAAAATATTAATCGCAACCAGGTTTAGTTGACTGTTTCGGTGTGGAACCAGATTACTACGTGATCTAAGCCAGAAAAAGCCCAGGATCTGGCCAAAAAGTATGCGAGAAATGCGAAAGTACGAGCCAGATGAGGGCAAAACCCAGACCTAACCCAGACATAACCGGCGTTATCCTCTAAAATATTAATCGCAACCAGGTTTAATTAAATGTTTCGGTGTGGAACCACATTACGACGGGATACAAACCAGAACAAGCCCAGGATCTGGCCAAAAAGTATGCGAGAAATGCGAAAGTACGAGCCAGATGAGGGCAAAACCCAGACCTAACCCAGGCATAACCGGCGTTATCCTCTAAAATATTAATCGCAACCGGGTTTAATTAAATGTTTCGGTGTGGAACCACATTACGACGGGATACAAACCAGAACAAGCCCTGGATCTGGCCAACAAGTATGCGAAAAATGCGAAAGTACGAGCCAGATGTGGGCAAATCCCAGACCTAACCGAGACATAACCGGCGTTATCCTCTAAAATATTAATCGCAACCAGGTTTCATTGACTTTTTCGGTGTGGTACCGCATTACTACGTGATCCAAACCAGAAAAAGCCCAGGATCTGGCCAACAAGTATGCGAGAAATGCGAAAGTACGAGCCAGATGAGGGCAAATCCCAGACCTAACCGAGACATAACAGCCGTCATCCTCTAAAATATTAATCGCAACCAGGTTTAATTGACTGTTTCGGTGTGGAACCACATTACGACGGGATACAAACCAGAAAAAGCCCTGGATTTGGCCAACAAGTATGCGAAAATTACGAAAGCACAAGGCAGATGAGGCCAAATCCCAGACCCAACCGAGACATAACCGGGATTATCCTCTAAAATATTAATCGCAACCAGGTTTAATTGACTGTTTCGGTGTGGAACCACATTACTACGTGATCCAAACCAGAAAAAGCCCTGGATCTGGCCAACAAGTATGCGAGGAATGCGAAAGTACGAGCCAGATGAGGGCAAATCCCAGACCTAACCCAGACATAACCGGCATTATCCTCTAAAATATTAATCGCAACCAGCTTCTATTAACTGTTTGAGTGTGGTGCCATATTACTACCTGATACGGACCAGAAAAAGACCAGGATCTGGCCAACAAGTATGCGAAAAATGCGAAACTACGAGCCAGATGAGGGCAAATCCCAGACCTAACCGAGCCATAACCGGCGTTATCCTCTAAAATATTAATCGTAACCAGGTTTAATTGACATTTTCGGTCAGGTACCCCATTACTATGTGGTCCAAACCAGAAAAAGCCCAGGATCTGGCCAACAAGTATGCGAAAAATGCGAAAGTACGAGCCAGATGAGGGCAAATCCCAGACCTAACCCAGACATAACCGGCGTTATCCCATAAAATATTAATCGCAACCAGGTTTAGTTGACTGTTTCGGTGTGGAACCAGACTACTACGTGATCTGAGCCAGAAAAAGCCCAGGATCTGGCCAAAAAGTATGCCAGAAATGCGAAAGTACGAGCCAGATGAGGGCAAAACCCAGACCTAACCCAGGCATAACAGGCGTTATCGTCTAAAATATTAATCGCAACCGGGTTTAATTAAATGTTTCGGTGTGGAACCACATTACGACGGGATACAATCCAGAACAAGCCCTGGATCTGGCCAACAAGTATGCGAAAAATGCGAAAGTACGAGCCAGATGTGGGCAAATCCCAGACCTAACCGAGACATAACCGGCGTTATCCTCTAAAATATTAATCGCAACCAGGTTTAATTGACTGTTTCGGTGTGGTACCGCATTACTACGTGATCCAAACCAGAAAAAGCCCAGGATCTGGCCAACAAGTATGCGAGAAATGCGAAAGTACGAGCCAGATGAGGGCAAATCCCAGACCTAACCGAGACATAACAGCCGTCATCCTCTAAAATATTAATCGCAACCAGGTTTAATTGACTGTTTCGGTGTGGTACCGCATTACTACGTGATACAGACCAGAAAAAGGCCAGGATCTGGCCAACAAGTATGCGAAAAAAGCGAAAGTACGAGCCAGATGAGGGCAAATACCAGACCTAACCCAGACATAACCGGCGTTATCCCATAAAATATTAATCGCAACCAGGTTTAATTGACTGTTCGAGTGTGGTCCCATATTACTACGTGATCTAAGCCAGAAAAAGCCCAGGATCTGGCCAACGAGTATGCGAAAAATGCGAAAGTACGAGCCAGATCAGGGCAAATCCCAGACCTAACCGAGACATAACCGGCGTTATCCTCTAAAATATTAATCGCAACCAGGTTTAATTGACTGTTTCGGTGTGGTACCGCACTACTACGTGATACAGACCAGAAAAGGGCCAGGATCTGGACAACAAGTATGCGAGTAATGCGAAGGTACGAGACAGATGAGGGCAAATACCAGACCTAACCCAGACATAACCGGCGTTATCCCATAAAATATTAATCGCAACCAGGTTTAGTTGACTGTTTCGGTGTGGAACCAGATTACTGCGTGGTACAAACCAGAAAAAGCCCTGGATCTGGCCAAAAAGTATGCGAGAAATGCGAAAGTACGAGCCAGATGAGGGCAAATCCCAGACCTAACCCAGACATAACCGGCGTTATCCGCTAAAATATTAATCGCAACTAGGTTTAATTAAATGTTTCGGTGTGGAACAACATTACGACGGGATACAAACCAGAACAAGCCCTGGATCTGGCCAACAAGTATGCGAAAATTACGAAAGCACGAGACAGATGAGGCCAAATCCCAGACCCAACCGAGACATAACCGGCGTTAACCAGGTTTAATTGACTGTTTTGGTGTGGAACCACATTACTACGTGATCCAAACCAGAAAAAGCCCTGGATCTGGCCAACAAGTATGCGAGAAATGCGAAAGTACGAGCCAGATGAGGGCAAATCCCAGACCTAACCCAGGCATAACCGGCGTTATCCTCTAAAATATTAATCGCAACCTGCTTCTATTGACTGTTTCAGTGTGATGCCATATTACTACCTGATACGGACCAGAAAAAGACCAGGATCTGGCCAACAAGTATGCGAAAATTACGAAAGCACGAGACAGATAAGGCCAAATCCCAGACCCAACCGAGACATAACCGGCGTTATCCTCTAAAATATTAATCGCAACCAGGTTTAATTGACATTTTCGGTCAGGTACCGCATTACTATGTGGTCCAAACCAGAAAAAGCCCAGGATCTGGCCAACAAGCATGCGAAAAATGCGAAAGTACGAGCCAGATGAGGGCAAATAACAGACCTAACCCAGACATAACCGGCGTTATCCCATAAAATATTAATCGCAACCAGGTTTAGTTGACTGTTTCGGTGTGGAACCAGACTACTACGTGATCTAAGCCAGAAAAAGCCCAGGATCTGGCCAAAAAGTATGCGAGAAATGCGAAAGTACGAGCCAGATGAGGGCAAAACCCAGACCTAACCCAGGCATAACCGGCGTTATCCTCTAAAATATTAATCGCAACCGGGTTTAATTAAATGTTTCGGTGTGGAACCACATTACGACGGGATACAAACCAGAACAAGCCCTGGATCTGGCCAACAAGTATGCGAAAAATGCGAAAGTACGAGCCAGATGTGGGCAAATCCCAGACCTAACCGAGACATAACCGGCGTTATCCTCTAAAATATTAATCGCAACCAGGTTTCATTGACTTTTTCGGTGTGGTACCGCATTACTACGTGATCCAAACCAGAAAAAGCCCAGGATCTGGCCAACAAGTATGCGAGAAATGCGAAAGTACGAGCCAGATGAGGGCAAATCCCAGACCTAACCGAGACATAACAGCCGTCATCCTCTAAAATATTAATCGCAACCAGGTTTAATTGACTCTTTCGGAGTGGCACTACGTTACTACGTGATACAAACCAGAGAAAACCCAGGATCTGGCAAACAAGTATGCGAGAAATGCGAAAGTACGAGCCAGATGAGGGCAAATCCCAGACCTAACCCAAACATAACCAGCCTTATCCTCCAAAATATTAATCGCAACCAGGTTCAATTGACTGTTTCGGTGTGGAACCACATTACTACGTGATCCAGACCAGAAAAAGCCCAGGATGTGGCCAACAAGTATGCGAGAAATGCGAAAGTACGAGCCAGATGAGGGCAAATCCCAGACCTAACCCGGACATAACCGGCGTTATCCTCTAAAATACTAATCGCAACCAGGTTTAATTGACTGTTTCGGTGTGGAACCACATTACGACGGGATACAAATCCGAAAAAGCCCTGGATATGGGCAACAAGTATGCGAGAAATGCGAAAGTACGAGCCAGATGAGGGCAAATCCCAGACCTAACCCAGACATAACCGGCATTATCCTCTAAAATATTAATCGCAACCAGCTTCTATTGACTGTTTCAGTGTGGTGCCACATTACTACGTGATACGGACCAGAAAAAGGCCAGGATCTGGCCAACAAGTATGCGAAAAATGCGAAAGTACGAGCCAGATGTGGGCAAATCCCAGACCTAACCGAGACATAACCGGCGTTATCCTCTAAAATATTAATCGCAACCAGGTTTAATTGACTGTTTCGGTGTGGTACCGCATTACTACGTGATACAGACCAGAAAAAGGCCAGGATCTGGCCAACAAGTATGCGAAAAAAGCGAAAGTACGAGCCAGATGTGGGCAAATACCGGACCTAACCCAGACATAACCGGCGTTATCCCATAAAATATTAATCGCACCCAGGTTTAGTTGACTGTTTCGGTGTGGAACCAGATTACTACGTGATCTAAGCCAGAAAAAGCCCAGGATCTGGCCAAAAAGTATGCGAGAAATGCGAAAGTACGAGCCAGATGAGGGCAAAACCCAGACCTAACCCAGACATAACCGGCGTTATCCTCTAAAATATTAATCGCAACCAGGTTTAATTAAATGTTTCGGTGTGGAACCACATTACGACGGGATACAAACCAGAACAAGCCATGGATCTGGCCAACAAGTATGCGAAAATTACGAAAGCACGAGACAGATGAGGCCAAATCCCAGACCCAACCGAGACATAACCGGCGTTATCCTCTAAAATATTAATCGCAACCTGGTTTAATTGATTGTTTCGGTGTGGTACCGCATTACCATGTGATACAGACCAGAAAAAGGCCAGGATCTGGCCATCAAGTATGCGAAAAATGCGAAGGTACTAGCCAGATGAGGGCAAATCCCAGACCTAACCCAGACATAACCGGCGTTATCCTCTAAAATATTAATCGCAACCAGGTTTAATTGACTGCTTCGGTGTGGTACTGCATTACTACGTGATCCAAACCAGAAAAAGCCCAGGATCTGGCAACAAGTGTGCGAGAAATGCGAAAGCACGAGACAGATGAGGCCAAATCCCAGACCCAACCGAGACATAACCGGCGTTATCCTCTAAAATATTAATCGCAACCAGGTTTAATTGACTGCTTCGGTGTGGTACTGCATTACTACGTGATCCAAACCAGAAAAAGCCCAGGATCTGGCAACAAGTATGCGAGAAATGCGAAAGTACGAGCCAGATGAGGGCAAATCCCAGACCTAACCCAGACATAACCGGCGTTATCCGCTAAAATATTAATCGCAACTAGGTTTAATTAAATGTTTCGGTGTGGAACAACATTACGACGGGATACAAACCAGAACAAGCCCTGGATCTGGCCAACAAGTATGCGAAAATTACGAAAGCACGAGACAGATGAGGCCAAATCCCAGACCCAACCGAGACATAACCGGCGTTAACCAGGTTTAATTGACTGTTTTGGTGTGGAACCACATTACTACGTGATCCAAACCAGAAAAAGCCCTGGATCTGGCCAACAAGTATGCGAGAAATCCGAAAGTACGAGCCAGATGAGGGCAAATCCCAGACCTAACCCAGGCATAACCGGCGTTATCCTCTAAAATATTAATCGCAACCTGCTTCTATTGACTGTTTCAGTGTGATGCCATATTACTACCTGATACGGACCAGAAAAAGACCAGGATCTGGCCAACAAGTATGCGAAAATTACGAAAGCACGAGACAGATAAGGCCAAATCCCAGACCCAACCGAGACATAACCGGCGTTATCCTCTAAAATATTAATCGCAACCAGGTTTAATTGACATTTTCGGTCAGGTACCGCATTACTATGTGGTCCAAACCAGAAAAAGCCCAGGATCTGGCCAACAAGCATGCGAAAAATGCGAAAGTACGAGCCAGATGAGGGCAAATAACAGACCTAACCCAGACATAACCGGCGTTATCCCATAAAATATTAATCGCAACCAGGTTTAGTTGACTGTTTCGGTGTGGAACCAGACTACTACGTGATCTAAGCCAGAAAAAGCCCAGGATCTGGCCAAAAAGTATGCGAGAAATGCGAAAGTACGAGCCAGATGAGGGCAAAACCCAGACCTAACCCAGGCATAACCGGCGTTATCCTCTAAAATATTAATCGCAACCGGGTTTAATTAAATGTTTCGGTGTGGAACCACATTACGACGGGATACAAACCAGAACAAGCCCTGGATCTGGCCAACAAGTATGCGAAAAATGCGAAAGTACGAGCCAGATGTGGGCAAATCCCAGACCTAACCGAGACATAACCGGCGTTATCCTCTAAAATATTAATCGCAACCAGGTTTCATTGACTTTTTCGGTGTGGTACCGCATTACTACGTGATCCAAACCAGAAAAAGCCCAGGATCTGGCCAACAAGTATGCGAAAAATGCGAAAGTACGAGCCAGATGTGGGCAAATCCCAGACCTAACCGAGACATAACCGGCGTTATCCTCTAAAATATTAATCGCAACCAGGTTTAATTGACTGTTTCGGTGTGGTACCGCATTACTACGTGATACAGACCAGAAAAAGGCCAGGATCTGGCCAACAAGTATGCGAAAAAAGCGAAAGTACGAGCCAGATGTGGGCAAATACCGGACCTAACCCAGACATAACCGGCGTTATCCCATAAAATATTAATCGCAACCAGGTTTAGTTGACTGTTTCGGTGTGGAACCAGATTACTACGTGATCTAAGCCAGAAAAAGCCCAGGATCTGGCCAAAAAGTATGCGAGAAATGCGAAAGTACGAGCCAGATGAGGGCAAAACCCAGACCTAACCCAGACATAACCGGCGTTATCCTCTAAAATATTAATCGCAACCAGGTTTAATTAAATGTTTCGGTGTGGAACCACATTACGACGGGATACAAACCAGAACAAGCCATGGATCTGGCCAACAAGTATGCGAAAATTACGAAAGCACGAGACAGATGAGGCCAAATCCCAGACCCAACCGAGACATAACCGGCGTTATCCTCTGAAATATTAATCGCAACCTGGTTTAATTGATTGTTTCGGTGTGGTACCGCATTACCATGTGATACAGACCAGAAAAAGGCCAGGATCTGGCCATCAAGTATGCGAAAAATGCGAAGGTACTAGCCAGATGAGGGCAAATCCCAGACCTAACCCAGACATAACCGGCGTTATCCTCTAAAATATTAATCGCAACCAGGTTTAATTGACTGCTTCGGTGTGGTACTGCATTACTACGTGATCCAAACCAGAAAAAGCCCAGGATCTGGCAACAAGTGTGCGAGAAATGCGAAAGCACGAGACAGATGAGGCCAAATCCCAGACCCAACCGAGACATAACCGGCGTTATCCTCTAAAATATTAATCGCAACCAGGTTTAATTGACTGTTTCGGTGTGGAACCACATTACGACGGGATACAAACCAGAAAAAGCCCTGGATTTGGCCAACAAGTATGCGAAAATTACGAAAGCACAAGGCAGATGAGGCCAAATCCCAGACCCAACCGAGACATAACCGGGATTATCCTCTAAAATATTAATCGCAACCAGGTTTAATTGACTGTTTCGGTGTGGAACCACATTACTACGTGATCCAAACCAGAAAAAGCCCTGGATCTGGCCAACAAGTATGCGAGGAATGCGAAAGTACGAGCCAGATGAGGGCAAATCCCAGACCTAACCCAGACATAACCGGCATTATCCTCTAAAATATTAATCGCAACCAGCTTCTATTAACTGTTTGAGTGTGGTGCCATATTACTACCTGATACGGACCAGAAAAAGACCAGGATCTGGCCAACAAGTATGCGAAAAATGCGAAACTACGAGCCAGATGAGGGCAAATCCCAGACCTAACCGAGCCATAACCGGCGTTATCCTCTAAAATATTAATCGTAACCAGGTTTAATTGACATTTTCGGTCAGGTACCCCATTACTATGTGGTCCAAACCAGAAAAAGCCCAGGATCTGGCCAACAAGTATGCGAAAAATGCGAAAGTACGAGCCAGATGAGGGCAAATCCCAGACCTAACCCAGGCATAACCGGCGTTATCCTCTAAAATATTAATCGCAACCAGGTTTAATTGGTTGTTCCGGTGTGGAACCAGACTACTACGTGATCTAAGCCAGAAAAAGCCCAGGATCTGGCCAAAAAGTATGCGAGAAATGCGAAAGTACGAGCCAGATGAAGGCAAAACCCAGACCTAACCCAGACATAACCGGCGGTATCCTCTAAAATATTAATCGCAACCAGGTTTAATTGACTGTTTCGGCGTGGAACCACATTACGACGGGATACAAATCCGAAAAAGCCCTGGATATGGGCAACAAGTATGCGAGAAATGCGAAAGTACGAGCCAGATGAGGGCAAATCCCTGACCTAACCCAGACATAACAGGCGTTATCCTCTAAAATATTAATAGCAACCAGGTTTAATTGAATGTTTCGGTGTGGAACCACATTACGACGGGATACAAACCAGAAAAGGCCCTGGATTTGGCCAACAAGTAT
This sequence comes from Colletes latitarsis, assembly GCF_051014445.1. Classification (NCBI taxonomy): domain Eukaryota; kingdom Metazoa; phylum Arthropoda; class Insecta; order Hymenoptera; family Colletidae; genus Colletes; species Colletes latitarsis. Next base: position 7,098,574 of record NC_135134.1, on the reverse strand, counting down.
GCGAAAATTACGAAAGCACGAGCCAGATGTGGGCAAATCCCAGACCTAACCGAGACATAACCGGCGTTATCCTCTAAAATATTAATCGCAACCAGGTTTCATTGACTGTTTCGGTGTGGAACCACATTACTACGTGATCCAAACCAGAAAAAGTCAAGGATCTGGCCAACAAGTATGCTGGAAATGCGAAAGTACGAGCCAGATGAGGGCAAATCACAGACCTAACCCAGACATAACCGGCGTTATCCTCTAAAATATTAATCGCAACCAGGTTTAATTGACTGTTTCGGTGTGGAACCACATTACTACGTGATCCAAACCAGAAAAAGCCCAGGATCTGGCCAAAAAGTATGCGAGAAATGCGAAAGTACGAGCCAGATGAGGGCAAATCCCAGACCTAACCCAGACATAACCGGCGTTATCCTCTAAAATATTAATCGCAACCAGGTTTAATTGAATGTTTCGGTGTGGAACCACATTACGACGGGATACAAACCAGAAAAAGCCCTGGATTTGGCCAACAAGTATGCGAAAATTACGAAAGCACGAGCCAGATGTGGGCAAATCCCAGACCTAACCGAGACATAACCGGCGTTATCCTCTAAAATATTAATCGCAACCAGGTTTAATTGACTGTTTCGGTGTGGAACCACATTACCACGTGATACAGACCAGAAAAAGGCCAGGATCTGGCCAACAAGAATGCGAGAAATGCGAAGGTACGAGCCAGATGAGGGCAAATTGCAGACCTAACCGAGAAATAACCGGCGTTATCCTGTAAAATATTAATCGCAACCAGGTTCAATTGACTGTTTGAGTGTGGTACCGCATTACTACGTGATACAGACCAGAAAAGGCCAGGATCTGGCCAACAAGTATGCGAAAAATGCGACAGTACGAGCCAGATAAGGGCAAATCCCAGACCTAACCGAGACATAACCAGCGTTATCCTCTAAAATATTAATCGCAACCAGATTTAATTGACTGTTTCGGTGTGGTACCGCATTACTACGTGATACAGACCAGAAAAAGGCCAGGATCTGGCCAACAAGAATGCGAGAAATGCGAAGGTACGAGACAGATGAGGGCAAATTGCAGACCTAACCGAGAAATAACCGGCGTTACCCTTTAAAATATTAATCGCAACCAGGTTTAATTAAATGTTTCGGTGTGGAAGCACATTACGACGGGATACAAACCAGAACAAACCCTGGATCTGGCCTACAAGTATGCGAAAATTACGAAAGCACGAGACAGATGAGGCCAAATCCCAGACCGAACCGAGACATAACCGACGTTATCCTCTAAAATATTAATCGCAACCAGGTTTAATTGACTGTTTCGGTGTGGAACCACATTACTACGTGATCCAAACCAGAAAAAGCCCTGGATCTGGCCAACAAGTATGCGAGGAATGCGAAAGTACGAGCCAGATGAGGACAAATCCCAGACCTAACCCAGGCATAACCGGCGTTATCCTGTAAAATATTAATCGCAACCAGGTTTAATTGACTGTTTCGGTGTGGAACCACATTACAACGGGATACAAACCAGAAAAAGCCCTGGATCTGGCCAACAGGTATGCGAAAATTACGAAAGCACGAGACAGATGAGGCCAAATCCCAGACCCAACCGAGACATAACCGGCGTTATCCCCTAAAATATTAATCGCAACCAGGTTTAATTTACTGTTTCGGTGTGGAACCGCATTACTACGTGATACAGACCAGAAAAAGGCCAGGATCTGGCCAACAAGTATGCGAAAAATGCGAAAGTACGAGCCAGATGTGGGCAAATCCCAGACCTAACCGAGACATAACCGGCGTTATCCTCTAAAATATTAATCGCAACCAGGTTTAATTGACTGTTTCGGTGTGGTACCGCATTACTACGTGACACAGACCAGAAAAAGGCCAGGATCTGGCCAACAAGTATGCGAAAAATGCGAAAGTACGAGCCAGATGAGGACAAATCCCAGACCTAACCCAGGCATAACCGGCGTTATCCTGTAAAATATTAATCGCAACCAGGTTTAATTGACTGTTTCGGTGTGGAACCACATTACAACGGGATACAAACCAGAAAAAGCCCTGGATCTGGCCAACAGGTATGCGAAAATTACGAAAGCACGAGACAGATGAGGCCAAATCCCAGACCCAACCGAGACATAACCGGCGTTATCCTCTAAAATATTAATCGCAACCAGGTTTAATTTACTGTTTCGGTGTAGAACCGCATTACTACGTGATACAGACCAGAAAAAGGCCAGGATCTGGCCAACAAGTATGCGAAAAATGCGAAAGTACGAGCCAGATGAGGGCAAATCCCAGACCTAACAGAGACATAACCGGCGTTATCCTGTAAAATATTAATGGCAACCAGGTTTAATTGACTGTTTCGGTGTGGTACCGCATTACTACGTGATACAGACCAGAAAAAGGCCAGGATCTGGCCAACAAGTATGCGAAAAATGCGAAAGTACGAGCCAGATGTGGGCAAATCCCAGACCTAACCGAGACATAACCGGCGTTATCCTCTAAAATATTAATCGCAACCAGGTTTAATTGACTGTTTCGGTGTGGTACCGCATTACTACGTGACACAGACCAGAAAAAGGCCAGGATCTGGCCAACAAGTATGCGAAAAATGCGAAAGTACGTGCCAGATGAGGGCAAATCCCAGACCTAACCCAGACATAACCGGCGTTATCCTCTAAAATATTAATCGCAACCAGGTTTAATTGACTGTTTCGGTGTACTGCCGCATTACTACGTGATACAGACCAGAAAAACGCCAGGATCTGGCCAACAAGAATGCGAGAAATGCGAAGGTACGAGACAGATGAGGGCAAATTGCAGACCTAACCGAGAAATAACCGGCGTTACCCTTTAAAATATTAATCGCAACCAGGTTTAATTAAATGTTTCGGTGTGGAAGCACATTACGACGGGATACAAACCAGAACAAGCCCTGGATCTGGCCTACAAGTATGCGAAAATTACGAAAGCACGAGACAGATGAGGCCAAATCCCAGACCGAACCGAGACATAACCGACGTTATCCTCTAAAATATTAATCGCAACCAGGTTTAATTGACTGTTTCGGTGTGGTACCGCATTACTACGTGACACAGACCAGAAAAAGGCCAGGATCTGGCCAACAAGTATGCGAAAAATGCGAAAGTACGAGCCAGATGAGGGCAAATACCAGACCTAACCGAGACGTAACCGGCGTTATCCTTTAAAATATTAATCGCAACCAGGTTTAATTGACTGTTTCGGTGTGGAACCACATTACGACGGGATACAAACCAGAAAAACGCCAGGATCTGGCCAACAAGTATGCGAAAAATGCGAAAGTACGAGCCACATGAGGGCAAATACCAGACCTATCCCAAACATAACCGGCGTTATCCTCTAAAATATTAATCGCAACCGGGTTTAATTAAATGTTTCGGTGTGGAACCACATTACGACGGGATACAAACCAGAACAAGCCCTGGATCTGGCCAACAAGTATGCGAAAATTACGAAAGCACGAGACAGATGAGGCCAAATCCCAGACCCAACCGAGACGTAACCGGCGTTATCCTTTAAAATATTAATCGCAACCAGGTTTAATTGACTGTTTCGGTGTGGTACCGCATTACTACGTGATACAGACCAGAAAAAGGCCAGGATCTGGCCAACAAGTATGCGAAAAATGCGAAAGTACGTGCCAGATGAGGGCAAATCCCAGACCTAACCCAGACATAACCGGCGTTATCCTCTAAAATATTAATCGCAACCAGGTTTAATTGACTGTTTCGGTGTACTGCCGCATTACTACGTGATACAGACCAGAAAAACGCCAGGATCTGGCCAACAAGTATGCGAAAAATGCGAAAGTACGAGCCAGATGAGGGCAAATACCAGACCTAACCGAGACGTAACCGGCGTTATCCTTTAAAATATTAATCGCAACCAGGTTTAATTGACTGTTTCGGTGTGGAACCACATTACGACGGGATACAAACCAGAAAAAGCCCTGGATTTGGCCAACAAGTATGCGAAAATTACGAAAGCACAAGGCAGATGAGGCCAAATCCCAGACCCAACCGAGACATAACCGGGATTATCCTCTAAAATATTAATCGCAACCAGGTTTAATTGGTTGTTTCGGTGTGGAACCAGACTACTACGTGATCTAAGCCAGAAAAAGTCAGGATCTGGCCAAAAAGTATGCGAGAAATGCGAAGGTACGAGCCAGATGAGGGCAAAACCCAGACCTAACCCAGACATAACCGGCGGTATCCTCTAAAATATTAATCGCAACCAGGTTTAATTGACTGTTTCGGCGTGGAACCACATTACGACGGGATACAAATCCGAAAAAGCCCTGGATATGGGCAACAAGTATGCGAGAAATGCGAAAGTACGAGCCAGATGAGGGCAAATCCCTGACCTAACCGAGACATAACCGGCGTTATCCTCTAAAATATTAATCGCAACCAGGTTTAATTGACTGTTTCGGTGTGGAACCACATTACTACGTGATACAGACCAGAAAAACGCCAGGATCTGGCCAACAAGTATGCGAAAAATGCGAAAGTACGAGCCACATGAGGGCAAATACCAGACCTAACCCAAACATAACCGGCGTTATCCTCTAAAATATTAATCGCAACCGGGTTTAATTAAATGTTTCGGTGTGGAACCACATTACGACGGGATACAAACCAGAACAAGCCCTGGATCTGGCCAACAAGTATGCGAAAAATGCGAATGTACGAGCCAGATGTGGGCAAATCCCAGACCTAACCGAGACATAACCGGCGTTATCCTCTAAAATATTAATCGCAACCAGGTTTCATTGACTTTTTCGGTGTGGTACCGCATTACTACGTGATCCAAACCAGAAAAAGCCCAGGATCTGGCCAACAAGTATGCGAGAAATGCGAAAGTACGAGCCAGATGAGGGCAAATCCCAGACCTAACCGAGACATAACAGCCGTCATCCTCTAAAATATTAATCGCAACCAGGTTTAATTGACTCTTTCGGAGTGGCACTACGTTACTACGTGATACAAACCAGAGAAAACCCAGGATCTGGCAAACAAGTATGCGCGAAATGCGAAAGTACGAGCCAGATGAGGGCAAATCCCAGACCTAACCCAGACATAACCGGCGTTATCCTCTAAAATATTAACCGCAACCAGGTTTAATTGACTGTTTCGGTGTGGTACCGCATCACTACGTGATACAGACCAGAAAAAGGCCAGGATCTGGCCAACAAGTATGCGAAAAATGCGAAAGTACGAGCCACATGAGGGCAAATACCAGACCTAACCCAAACATAACCGGCGTTATCCTCTAAAATATTAATCGCAACCAGGTTTAATTGGTTGTTCCGGTGTGGAACCAGACTACTACGTGATCTAAGCCAGAAAAAGCCCAGGACCTGGCCAAAAAGTATGCGAGAAATGCGAAAGTACGAGCCAGATGAAGGCAAAACCCAGACCTAACCCAGACATAACCGGCGGTATCCTCTAAAATATTAATCGCAACCAGGTTTAATTGACTGTTTCGGCGTGGAACCACATTACGACGGGATACAAATCCGAAAAAGCCCTGGATATGGGCAACAAGTATGCGAGAAATGCGAAAGTACGAGCCAGATGAGGGCAAATCCCTGACCTAACCCAGACATAACAGGCGTTATCCTCTAAAATATTAATCGCAACCAGGTTTAATTGAATGTTTCGGTGTGGAACCACATTACGACGGGATACAAACCAGAAAAAGCCCTGGATTTGGCCAACAAGTATGCGAAAATTACGAAAGCACGGGCCAGATGTGGGCAAATCCCAGACCTAACCGAGACATAACCGGCGTTATCCTCTAAAATATTAATCGCAACCAGGTTTCATTGACTGTTTCGGTGTGGAACCACATTACTACGTGATCCAAACCAGAAAAAGTCAAGGATCTGGCCAACAAGTATGCTGGAAATGCGAAAGTACGAGCCAGATGAGGGCAAATCACAGACCTAACCCAGACATAACCGGCGTTATCCTCTAAAATATTAATCGCAACCAGGTTTAATTGACTGTTTCGGTGTGGAACCACATTACTACGTGATCCAAACCAGAAAAAGCCCAGGATCTGGCCAAAAAGTATGCGAGAAATGCGAAAGTACGAGCCAGATGAGGGCAAATCCCAGACCTAACCCAGACATAACCGGCGTTATCCTCTAAAATATTAATCGCAACCAGGTTTAATTGAATGTTTCGGTGTGGAACCACATTACGACGGGATACAAACCAGAAAAAGCCCTGGATTTGGCCAACAAGTATGCGAAAATTACGAAAGCACGAGCCAGATGTGGGCAAATCCCAGACCTAACCGAGACATAACCGGCGTTATCCTCTAAAATATTAATCGCAACAAGGTTTAATTGACTCTTTCGGTGTGGAACCACATTACCACGTGATACAGACCAGAAAAAGGCCAGGATCTGGCCAACAAGAATGCGAGAAATGCGAAGGTACGAGCCAGATGAGGGCAAATTGCAGACCTAACCGAGAAATAACCGGCGTTATCCTGTAAAATATTAATCGCAACCAGGTTCAATTGACTGTTTGAGTGTGGTACCGCATTACTACGTGATACAGACCAGAAAAGGCCAGGATCTGGCCAACAAGTATGCGAAAAATGCGACAGTACGAGCCAGATAAGGGCAAATCCCAGACCTAACCGAGACATAACCAGCGTTATCCTCTAAAATATTAATCGCAACCAGATTTAATTGACTGTTTCGGTGTGGTACCGCATTACTACGTGATACAGACCAGAAAAAGGCCAGGATCTGGCCAACAAGAATGCGAGAAATGCGATGGTACGAGACAGATGAGGGCAAATTGCAGACCTAACCGAGAAATAACCGGCGTTACCCTTTAAAATATTAATCGCAACCAGGTTTAATTAAATGTTTCGGTGTGGAAGCACATTACGACGGGATACAAACCAGAACAAGCCCTGGATCTGGCCTACAAGTATGCGAAAATTACGAAAGCACGAGACAGATGAGGCCAAATCCCAGACCGAACCGAGACATAACCGACGTTATCCTCTAAAATATTAATCGCAACCAGGTTTAATTGACTGTTTCGGTGTGGAACCACATTACTACGTGATCCAAACCAGAAAAAGCCCTGGATCTGGCCAACAAGTATGCGAGGAATGCGAAAGTACGAGCCAGATGAGGACAAATCCCAGACCTAACCCAGGCATAACCGGCGTTATCCTGTAAAATATTAATCGCAACCAGGTTTAATTGACTGTTTCGGTGTGGAACCACATTACAACGGGATACAAACCAGAAAAAGCCCTGGATCTGGCCAACAGGTATGCGAAAATTACGAAAGCACGAGACAGATGAGGCCAAATCCCAGACCCAACCGAGACATAACCGGCGTTATCCTCTAAAATATTAATCGCAACCAGGTTTAATTTACTGTTTCGGTGTGGAACTGCATTACTACGTGATACAGACCAGAAAAAGGCCAGGATCTGGCCAACAAGTATGCGAAAAATGCGAAAGTACGAGCCAGATGTGGGCAAATCCCAGACCTAACCGAGACATAACCGGCGTTATCCTCTAAAATATTAATCGCAACCAGGTTTAATTGACTGTTTCGGTGTGGTACCGCATTACTACGTGACACAGACCAGAAAAAGGCCAGGATCTGGCCAACAAGTATGCGAAAAATGCGAAAGTACGAGCCAGATGAGGACAAATCCCAGACCTAACCCAGGCATAACCGGCGTTATCCTGTAAAATATTAATCGCAACCAGGTTTAATTGACTGTTTCGGTGTGGAACCACATTACAACGGGATACAAACCAGAAAAAGCCCTGGATCTGGCCAACAGGTATGCGAAAATTACGAAAGCACGAGACAGATGAGGCCAAATCCCAGACCCAACCGAGACATAACCGGCGTTATCCTCTAAAATATTAATCGCAACCAGGTTTAATTTACTGTTTCGGTGTAGAACCGCATTACTACGTGATACAGACCAGAAAAAGGCCAGGATCTGGCCAACAAGTATGCGAAAAATGCGAAAGTACGAGCCAGATGAGGGCAAATCCCAGACCTAACAGAGACATAACCGGCGTTATCCTGTAAAATATTAATGGCAACCAGGTTTAATTGACTGTTTCGGTGTGGTACCGCATTACTACGTGATACAGACCAGAAAAAGGCCAGGATCTGGCCAACAAGTATGCGAAAAATGCGAAAGTACGAGCCAGATGTGGGCAAATCCCAGACCTAACCGAGACATAACCGGCGTTATCCTCTAAAATATTAATCGCAACCAGGTTTAATTGACTGTTTCGGTGTGGTACCGCATTACTACGTGACACAGACCAGAAAAAGGCCAGGATCTGGCCAACAAGTATGCGAAAAATGCGAAAGTACGTGCCAGATGAGGGCAAATCCCAGACCTAACCCAGACATAACCGGCGTTATCCTCCAAAATATTAATCGCAACCAGGTTTAATTGACTGTTTCGGTGTACTGCCGCATTACTACGTGATACAGACCAGAAAAACGCCAGGATCTGGCCAACAAGTATGCGAAAAATGCGAAAGTACGAGCCAGATGAGGGCAAATACCAGACCTAACCGAGACGTAACCGGCGTTATCCTGTAAAATATTAATCGCAACCAGGTTTAATTGACTGTTTCGGTGTGGAACCACATTACAACGGGATACAAACCAGAAAAAGCCCTGGATCTGGCCAACAGGTATGCGAAAATTACGAAAGCACGAGACAGATGAGGCCAAATCCCAGACCCAACCGAGACATAACCGGGATTATCCTCTAAAATATTAATCGCAACCAGGTTTAATTGGTTGTTTCGGTGTAGAACCAGACTACTACGTGATCTAAGCCAGAAAAAGTCAGGATCTGGCCAAAAAGTATGCGAGAAATGCGAAAGTACGAGCCAGATGAGGGCAAAACCCAGACCTAACCCAGACATAACCGGCGGTATCCTCTAAAATATTAATCGCAACCAGGTTTAATTGACTGTTTCGGCGTGGAACCACATTACGACGGGATACAAATCCGAAAAAGCCCTGGATATGGGCAACAAGTATGCGAGAAATGCGAAAGTACGAGCCAGATGAGGGCAAATCCCTGACCTAACCGAGACATAACCGGCGTTATCCTCTAAAATATTAATCGCAACCAGGTTTAATTGACTGTTTCGGTGTGGAACCACATTACTACGTGATACAGACCAGAAAAACGCCAGGATCTGGCCAACAAGTATGCGAAAAATGCGAAAGTACGAGCCACATGAGGGCAAATACCAGACCTAACCCAAACATAACCGGCGTTATCCTCTAAAATATTAATCGCAACCAGCTTCTATTGACTGTTTCAGTGTGGTGCCACATTACTACGTGATCCAAACCAGAAAAAGTCAAGGATCTGGCCAACAAGTATGCTGGAAATGCGAAAGTACGAGCCAGATGAGGGCAAATCACAGACCTAACCCAGACATAACCGGCGTTATCCTCTAAAATATTAATCGCAACCAGGTTTAATTGAATGTTTCGGTGTGGAACCACATTACTACGTGATCCAAACCAGAAAAAGCCCTGGATCTGGCCTACAAGTATGCGAAAAATGCGAAAGTACGAGCCAGATGAGGACAAATCCCAGACCTAACCCAGGCATAACCGGCGGTATCCTCTAAAATATTAATCGCAACCAGGTTTAATTGACTGTTTCGGCGTGGAACCACATTACGACGGGATACAAATCCGAAAAAGCCCTGGATATTGGCAACAAGTATGCGAGAAATGCGAAAGTACGGGCCAGATGAGGGCAAATCCCTGACCTAACCGAGACATAACCGGCGTTATCCTCTAAAATATTAATCGCAACCAGGTTTAATTGAATGTTTCGGTGTGGAACCACATTACCACGTGATACAGACCAGAAAAAGGCCAGGATCTGGCCAACAAGAATGCGAGAAATGCGAAGGTACGAGCCAGATGAGGGCAAATTGCAGACCTAACCGAGAAATAACCGGCGTTATCCTGTAAAATATTAATCGCAACCAGGTTCAATTGACTGTTTGAGTGTGGTACCGCATTACTACGTGATACAGACCAGAAAAGGCCAGGATCTGGCCAACAAGTATGCGAAAAATGCGACAGTACGAGCCAGATAAGGGCAAATCCCAGACCTAACCGAGACATAACCAGCGTTATCCTCTAAAATATTAATCGCAACCAGATTTAATTGACTGTTTCGGTGTGGTACCGCATTACTACGTGATACAGACCAGAAAAAGGCCAGGATCTGGCCAACAAGAATGCGAGAAATGCGAAGGTACGAGACAGATGAGGGCAAATTGCAGACCTAACCGAGAAATAACCGGCGTTACCCTTTAAAATATTAATCGCAAGCAGGTTTAATTAAATGTTTCGGTGTGGAAGCACATTACGTCGGGATACAAACCAGAACAAGCCCTGGATCTGGCCAACAAGTATGCGAAAAAAGCGAAAGTACGAGCCAGATGTGGGCAAATACCGGACCTAACCCAGACATAACCGGCGTTATCCCATAAAATATTAATCGCAACCAGGTTTAGTTGACTGTTTCGGTGTGGAACCAGATTACTACGTGATCTAAGCCAGAAAAAGCCCAGGATCTGGCCAAAAAGTATGCGAGAAATGCGAAAGTACGAGCCAGATGAGGGCAAAACCCAGACCTAACCCAGACATAACCGGCGTTATCCTCTAAAATATTAATCGCAACCAGGTTTAATTAAATGTTTCGGTGTGGAACCACATTACGACGGGATACAAACCAGAACAAGCCATGGATCTGGCCAACAAGTATGCGAAAATTACGAAAGCACGAGACAGATGAGGCCAAATCCCAGACCCAACCGAGACATAACCGGCGTTATCCTCTAAAATATTAATCGCAACCAGGTTTAATTGACTGTTTCGGTGTGGAACCACATTACGACGGGATACAAACCAGAAAAAGCCCTGGATTTGGCCAACAAGTATGCGAAAATTACGAAAGCACAAGGCAGATGAGGCCAAATCCCAGACCCAACCGAGACATAACCGGGATTATCCTCTAAAATATTAATCGCAACCAGGTTTAATTGACTGTTTCGGTGTGGAACCACATTACTACGTGATCCAAACCAGAAAAAGCCCTGGATCTGGCCAACAAGTATGCGAGGAATGCGAAAGTACGAGCCAGATGAGGGCAAATCCCAGACCTAACCCAGACATAACCGGCATTATCCTCTAAAATATTAATCGCAACCAGCTTCTATTAACTGTTTGAGTGTGGTGCCATATTACTACCTGATACGGACCAGAAAAAGACCAGGATCTGGCCAACAAGTATGCGAAAAATGCGAAACTACGAGCCAGATGAGGGCAAATCCCAGACCTAACCGAGCCATAACCGGCGTTATCCTCTAAAATATTAATCGTAACCAGGTTTAATTGACATTTTCGGTCAGGTACCCCATTACTATGTGGTCCAAACCAGAAAAAGCCCAGGATCTGGCCAACAAGTATGCGAAAAATGCGAAAGTACGAGCCAGATGAGGGCAAATCCCAGACCTAACCCAGGCATGACCGGCGTTATCCTCTAAAATATTAATCGCAACCAGGTTTAATTGGTTGTTCCGGTGTGGAACCAGACTACTACGTGATCTAAGCCAGAAAAAGCCCAGGATCTGGCCAAAAAGTATGCGAGAAATGCGAAAGTACGAGCCAGATGAAGGCAAAACCCAGACCTAACCCAGACATAACCGGCGGTATCCTCTAAAATATTAATCGCAACCAGGTTTAATTGACTGTTTCGGCGTGGAACCACATTACGACGGGATACAAATCCGAAAAAGCCCTGGATATGGGCAACAAGTATGCGAGAAATGCGAAAGTACGAGCCAGATGAGGGCAAATCCCTGACCTAGCCCAGACATAACAGGCGTTATCCTCTAAAATATTAATCGCAACCAGGTTTAATTGAATGTTTCGGTGTGGAACCACATTACGACGGGATACAAACCAGAAAAAGCCCTGGATTTGGCCAACAAGTATGCGAAAATTACGAAAGCACGAGCCAGATGTGGGCAAATCCCAGACCTAACCGAGACATAACCGGCGTTATCCTCTAAAATATTAATCGCAACCAGGTTTCATTGACTGTTTCGGTGTGGAACCACATTACTACGTGATCCAAACCAGAAAAAGTCAAGGATCTGGCCAACAAGTATGCTGGAAATGCGAAAGTACGAGCCAGATGAGGGCAAATCACAGACCTGACCCAGACATAACCGGCGTTATCCTCTAAAATATTAATCGCAACCAGGTTTAATTGACTGTTTCGGTGTGGAACCACATTACTACGTGATCCAAACCAGAAAAAGCCCAGGATCTGGCCAAAAAGTATGCGAGAAATGCGAAAGTACGAGCCAGATGAGGGCAAATCCCAGACCTAACCCAGACATAACCGGCGTTATCCTCTAAAATATTAATCGCAACCAGGTTTAATTGAATGTTTCGGTGTGGAACCACATTACGACGGGATACAAACCAGAAAAAGCCCTGGATTTGGCCAACAAGTATGCGAAAATTACGAAAGCACGAGCCAGATGTGGGCAAATCCCAGACCTAACCGAGACATAACCGGCGTTATCCTCTAAAATATTAATCGCAACAAGGTTTAATTGACTGTTTCGGTGTGGAACCACATTACCACGTGATACAGACCAGAAAAAGGCCAGGATCTGGCCAACAAGAATGCGAGAAATGCGAAGGTACGAGCCAGATGAGGGCAAATTGCAGACCTAACCGAGAAATAACCGGCGTTATCCTGTAAAATATTAATCGCAACCAGGTTCAATTGACTGTTTGAGTGTGGTACCGCATTACTACGTGATACAGACCAGAAAAGGCCAGGATCTGGCCAACAAGTATGCGAAAAATGCGACAGTACGAGCCAGATAAGGGCAAATCCCAGACCTAACCGAGACATAACCAGCGTTATCCTCTAAAATATTAATCGCAACCAGATTTAATTGACTGTTTCGGTGTGGTACCGCATTACTACGTGATACAGACCAGAAAAAGGCCAGGATCTGGCCAACAAGAATGCGAGAAATGCGAAGGTACGAGACAGATGAGGGCAAATTGCAGACCTAACCGAGAAATAACCGGCGTTACCCTTTAAAATATTAATCGCAACCAGGTTTAATTAAATGTTTCGGTGTGGAAGCACATTACGACGGGATACAAACCAGAACAAGCCCTGGATCTGGCCTACAAGTATGCGAAAATTACGAAAGCACGAGACAGATGAGGCCAAATCCCAGACCGAACCGAGACATAACCGACGTTATCCTCTAAAATATTAATCGCAACCAGGTTTAATTGACTGTTTCGGTGTGGAACCACATTACTACGTGATCCAAACCAGAAAAAGCCCTGGATCTGGCCAACAAGTATGCGAGGAATGCGAAAGTACGAGCCAGATGAGGACAAATCCCAGACCTAACCCAGGCATAACCGGCGTTATCCTGTAAAATATTAATCGCAACCAGGTTTAATTGACTGTTTCGGTGTGGAACCACATTACAACGGGATACAAACCAGAAAAAGCCCTGGATCTGGCCAACAGGTATGCGAAAATTACGAAAGCACGAGACAGATGAGGCCAAATCCCAGACCCAACCGAGACATAACCGGCGTTATCCTCTAAAATATTAATCGCAACCAGGTTTAATTTACTGTTTCGGTGTGGAACCGCATTACTACGTGATACAGACCAGAAAAAGGCCAGGATCTGGCCAACAAGTATGCGAAAAATGCGAAAGTACGAGCCAGATGTGGGCAAATCCCAGACCTAACCGAGACATAACCGGCGTTATCCTCTAAAATATTAATCGCAACCAGGTTTAATTGACTGTTGCGGTGTGGTACCGCATTACTACGTGACACAGACCAGAAAAAGGCCAGGATCTGGCCAACAAGTATGCGAAAAATGCGAAAGTACGAGCCAGATGAGGACAAATCCCAGACCTAACCCAGGCATAACCGGCGTTATCCTGTAAAATATTAATCGCAACCAGGTTTAATTGACTGTTTCGGTGTGGAACCACATTACAGCGGGATACAAACCAGAAAAAGCCCTGGATCTGGCCAACAGGTATGCGAAAATTACGAAAGCACGAGACAGATGAGGCCAAATCCCAGACCCAACCGAGACATAACCGGCGTTATCCTCTAAAATATTAATCGCAACCAGGTTTAATTTACTGTTTCGGTGTAGAACCGCATTACTACGTGATACAGACCAGAAAAAGGCCAGGATCTGGCCAACAAGTATGCGAAAAATGCGAAAGTACGAGCCAGATGAGGGCAAATCCCAGACCTAACAGAGACATAACCGGCGTTATCCTGTAAAATATTAATGGCAACCAGGTTTAATTGACTGTTTCGGTGTGGTACCGCATTACTACGTGATACAGACCAGAAAAAGGCCAGGATCTGGCCAACAAGTATGCGAAAAATGCGAAAGTACGAGCCAGATGTGGGCAAATCCCAGACCTAACCGAGACATAACCGGCGTTATCCTCTAAAATATTAATCGCAACCAGGTTTAATTGACTGTTTCGGTGTGGTACCGCATTACTACGTGACACAGACCAGAAAAAGGCCAAGATCTGGCCAACAAGTATGCGAAAAATGCGAAAGTACGTGCCAGATGAGGGCAAATCCCAGACCTAACCCAGACATAACCGGCGTTATCCTCTAAAATATTAATCGCAACCAGGTTTAATTGACTGTTTCGGTGTACTGCCGCATTACTACGTGATACAGACCAGAAAAACGCCAGGATCTGGCCAACAAGAATGCGAGAAATGCGAAGGTACGAGACAGATGAGGGCAAATTGCAGACCTAACCGAGAAATAACCGGCGTTACCCTTTAAAATATTAATCGCAACCAGGTTTAATTAAATGTTTCGGTGTGGAAGCACATTACGACGGGATACAAACCAGAACAAGCCCTGGATCTGGCCTACAAGTATGCGAAAATTACGAAAGCACGAGACAGATGAGGCCAAATCCCAGACCGAACCGAGACATAACCGACGTTATCCTCTAAAATATTAATCGCAACCAGGTTTAATTGACTGTTTCGGTGTGGTACCGCATTACTACGTGACACAGACCAGAAAAAGGCCAGGATCTGGCCAACAAGTATGCGAAAAATGCGAAAGTACGAGCCAGATGAGGACAAATCCCAGACCTAACCCAGGCATAACCGGCGTTATCCTGTAAAATATTAATCGCAACCAGGTTTAATTGACTGTTTCGGTGTGGAACCACATTACAACGGGATACAAACCAGAAAAAGCCCTGGATCTGGCCAACAGGTATGCGAAAATTACGAAAGCACGAGACAGATGAGGCCAAATCCCAGACCCAACCGAGACGTAACCGGCGTTATCCTTTAAAATATTAATCGCAACCAGGTTTAATTGACTGTTTCGGTGTGGTACCGCATTACTACGTGATACAGACCAGAAAAAGGCCAGGATCTGGCCAACAAGTATGCGAAAAATGCGAAAGTACGTGCCAGATGAGGGCAAATCCCAGACCTAACCCAGACATAACCGGCGTTATCCTCTAAAATATTAATCGCAACCAGGTTTAATTGACTGTTTCGGTGTACTGCCGCATTACTACGTGATACAGACCAGAAAAACGCCAGGATCTGGCCAACAAGTATGCGAAAAATGCGAAAGTACGAGCCAGATGAGGGCAAATACCAGACCTAACCGAGACGTAACCGGCGTTATCCTTTAAAATATTAATCGCAACCAGGTTTAATTGACTGTTTCGGTGTGGAACCACATTACGACGGGATACAAACCAGAAAAAGCCCTGGATTTGGCCAACAAGTATGCGAAAAATACGAAAGCACAAGGCAGATGAGGCCAAATCCCAGACCCAACCGAGACATAACCGGGATTATCCTCTAAAATATTAATCGCAACCAGGTTTAATTGGTTGTTTCGGTGTGGAACCAGACTACTACGTGATCTAAGCCAGAAAAAGTCAGGATCTGGCCAAAAAGTATGCGAGAAATGCGAAAGTACGAGCCAGATGAGGGCAAAACCCAGACCTAACCCAGACATAACCGGCGGTATCCTCTAAAATATTAATCGCAACCAGGTTTAATTGACTGTTTCGGCGTGGAACCACATTACGACGGGATACAAATCCGAAAAAGCCCTGGATATGGGCAACAAGTATGCGAGAAATGCGAAAGTACGAGCCAGATGAGGGCAAATCCCTGACCTAACCGAGACATAACCGGCGTTATCCTCTAAAATATTAATCGCAACCAGGTTTAATTGACTGTTTCGGTGTGGAACCACATTACTACGTGATACAGACCAGAAAAACGCCAGGATCTGGCCAACAAGTATGCGAAAAATGCGAAAGTACGAGCCACATGAGGGCAAATACCAGACCTAACCCAAACATAACCGGCGTTATCCTCTAAAATATTAATCGCAACCAGCTTCTATTGACTGTTTCAGTGTGGTGCCACATTACTACGTGATCCAAACCAGAAAAAGTCAAGGATCTGGCCAACAAGTATGCTGGAAATGCGAAAGTACGAGCCAGATGAGGGCAAATCACAGACCTAACCCAGACATAACCGGCGTTATCCTCTAAAATATTAATCGCAACCAGGTTTAATTGAATGTTTCGGTGTGGAACCACATTACTACCTGATCCAAACCAGAAAAAGCCCTGGATCTGGCCTACAAGTATGCGAAAAATGCGAAAGTACGAGCCAGATGAGGACAAATCCCAGACCTAACCCAGGCATAACCGGCGGTATCCTCTAAAATATTAATCGCAACCAGGTTTAATTGACTGTTTCGGCGTGGAACCACATTACGACGGGATACAAATCCGAAAAAGCCCTGGATATGGGCAACAAGTATGCGAGAAATGCGAAAGTACGAGCCAGATGAGGGCAAATCCCTGACCTAACCGAGACATAACCGGCGTTATCCTCTAAAATATTAATCGCAACCAGGTTTAATTGAATGTTTCGGTGTGGAACCACATTACCACGTGATACAGACCAGAAAAAGGCCAGGATCTGGCCAACAAGAATGCGAGAAATGCGAAGGTACGAGCCAGATGAGGGCAAATTGCAGACCTAACCGAGAAATAACCGGCGTTATCCTGTAAAATATTAATCGCAACCAGGTTCAATTGACTGTTTGAGTGTGGTACCGCATTACTACGTGATACAGACCAGAAAAGGCCAGGATCTGGCCAACAAGTATGCGAAAAATGCGACAGTACGAGCCAGATAAGGGCAAATCCCAGACCTAACCGAGACATAACCAGCGTTATCCTCTAAAATATTAATCGCAACCAGATTTAATTGACTGTTTCGGTGTGGTACCGCATTACTACGTGATACAGACCAGAAAAAGGCCAGGATCTGGCCAACAAGAATGCGAGAAATGCGAAGGTACGAGACAGATGAGGGCAAATTGCAGACCTAACCGAGAAATAACCGGCGTTACCCTTTAAAATATTAATCGCAAGCAGGTTTAATTAAATGTTTCGGTGTGGAAGCACATTACGACGGGATACAAACCAGAACAAGCCCTGGATCTGGCCTACAAGTATGCGAAAATTACGAAAGCACGAGACAGATGAGGCCAAATCCCAGACCGAACCGAGACATAACCGACGTTATCCTCTAAAATATTAATCGCAACCAGGTTTAATTGACTGTTTCGGTGTGGAACCACATTACTACGTGATCCAAACCAGAAAAAGCCCTGGATCTGGCCAACAAGTATGCGAGGAATGCGAAAGTACGAGCCAGATGAGGACAAATCCCAGAACTAACCCAGGCATAACCGGCGTTATCCTGTAAAATATTAATCGCAACCAGGTTTAATTGACTGTTTCGGTGTGGAACCACATTACAACGGGATACAAACCAGAAAAAGCCCTGGATCTGGCCAACAGGTATGCGAAAATTACGAAAGCACGAGACAGATGAGGCCAAATCCCAGACCCAACCGAGACATAACCGGCGTTATCCTCTAAAATATTAATCGCAACCAGGTTTAATTTACTGTTTCGGTGTGGAACCGCATTACTACGTGATACAGACCAGAAAAAGGCCAGGATCTGGCCAACAAGTATGCGAAAAATGCGAAAGTACGAGCCAGATGAGGGCAAATCCCAGACCTAACAGAGACATAACCGGCGTTATCCTGTAAAATATTAATGGCAACCAGGTTTAATTGACTGTTTCGGTGTGGTACCGCATTACTACGTGATACAGACCAGAAAAAGGCCAGGATCTGGCCAACAAGTATGCGAAAAATGCGAAAGTACGAGCCAGATGTGGGCAAATCCCAGACCTAACCGAGACATAACCGGCGTTATCCTCTAAAATATTAATCGCAACCAGGTTTAATTGACTGTTTCGGTGTGGTACCGCATTACTACGTGACACAGACCAGAAAAAGGCCAGGATCTGGCCAACAAGTATGCGAAAAATGCGAAAGTACGAGCCAGATGAGGGCAAATCCGAGACCTAACCGAGACATAACCGGCGTTATCCTCTAAAATATTAATCGCAACCAGGTTTAATTGACTGTTTCGGTGTGGTACCGCATTACTACGTGATACAGACCAGGAAAACGCCAGGATCTGGCCAACAAGTATGCGAAAAATGCGAAAGTACGAGCCAGATGGGGGAAATACCAGACCTAACCGAGACGTAACCGGCGTTATCCTTTAAAATATTAATCGCAACCAGGTTTAATTGACTGTTTCGGTGTGGTACCGCATTACTACGTGATACAGACCAGAAAAAGGCCAGGATCTGGCCAACAAGTATGCGAAAAATGCGAAAGTACGTGCGAGATGAGGGCAAATCCCAGACCTAACCCAGACATAACCGGCGTTATCCTCTAAAATATTAATCGCAACCAGGTTTAATTGACTGTTTCGGTGTACTGCCGCATTACTACGTGATACAGACCAGAAAAACGCCAGGATCTGGCCAACAAGTATGCGAAAAATGCGAAAGTACGAGCCAGATGAGGGCAAATACCAGACCTAACCGAGACGTAACCGGCGTTATCCTATAAATATTAATCGCAACCAGGTTTAATTGACTGTTTTGGTGTGGAACCACATTACTACGTGATCCAAACCAGAAAAAGCCCTGAATCTGGCCAACAAGTATGCGAAAAATGCGAAAGTATGAGCCAGATGGTTGCAAATACCGATAGTAACCCATACATAACCAGCGTTATCCTCCAAAACATTAATCGCAACCTGGTTTCATTGACTGCCTCGGTGTGGAACAACATTACGACGGGATCCAACCCACAAAAAACCCAAAATCTGGCCAACAAGTATGCGAAAAATGCGAAAGTACGAGCCAGATGAGGGCAAATCCCAGACCTAACCCAGACATAACCGGCATTATCCTCTAAAATATTAATCGCAACCAGCTTCTATTGACTGTTTGAGTGTGGTGCCATATTACTACCTGATACGGACCAGAAAAAGACCAGGATCTGGCCAACAAGAATGCGAAAAATGCGAAAGTACGAGCCAGATGAGGGCAAATCCCAGACCTAACCGAGACATAACCGGTGTTATCCTCTAAAATATTAATCGCAACCAGGTTTAATTGACTGTTTTGGTGTGGAACCACATTACTACGTGATCCAAACCAGAAAAAGCCCCGGATCTGGCCTACAAGTATGCGAGAAATGCGAAAGTACGAGCCAGATGAGGGCAAATCCCAGACCTAAACGAGAAGTAACCGGCGTTATCCTGTAAAATATTAATCGCAACCAGGTTTAATTGACTGTTTGAGTGTGGCCCCACATTACTACTTGGTCCAAGCCAGAAAAAGGCCAGGATCTGGCCAACAAGTATGCGAAAAATGCGAAGGTACGAGCCAGATGAGGGCAAATCCCAGACCTAACCCAGACATAACCGGCGTTATCCCCTAAAATATTAATCGCAACCAGGTTTAATTGGCTGTTTCGGTGTGGAACCACATTACGACGGGATACAAACCGGAAAAATCCCTGGATCTGGCCAACAAGTATGCGAAAATTACGAAAGCACGAGACAGATGAGGCCAAATCCCAGACCCAACCGAGACATAACCGGCGGTATCCTCTAAAATATTAATCGCAACCAGGTTTAATTGACTGTTTCGGTGTGGTACCGCATTTCTACGTGATACAGACCAGATAAACGCCAGGGTCGGCCAACAAGTATGCGAAAAATGCGAAAGTACGAGCCACATGAGGGCAAATACCAGACCTAACCCAAACATAACCGGCGTTATCCTCTAAAATATTAATCGCAACCAGCTTGTATTGACTGTTTCAGTGTGGTGCCACATTACTACGTGATCCAAACCAGAAAAGCGCCAGGATCTGGCCAACAAGTATGCGAAAAATGCGAAAGTACGAGCCAGATGAGGGCAAATACCAGACCTAACCGAGACGTAACCGGCGTTATCCTTTAAAATATTAATCGCAACCTGGTTTAATTGACTGTTTTTGTGTGGAACCACATTAGTACGTGATCCAAACCAGAAAAAGCCCCGGATCTGGCCAAAAAGTATGCGTGAAATGCGAAAGTACGAGCCAGATGAGGGCAAAACGCAGACCTAACCCAGACATAACCGGCGTTATCCTCTAAAATATCAATCGCAACCAGGTTTAATTGACTGTTTCGGTGTGGAACCACATTACGACGGGATACAAATCCGAAAAAGCCCTGGATATGGGCAACAAGTATGCGAGAAATGCGAAAGTACGAGCCAGATGAGGGCAAATCCCAGACCTAAACGAGAAGTAACCGGCGTTATCCTGTAAAATATTAATCGCAACCAGGTTTAATTGACTGTTTGAGTGTGGCCCCACATTACTACTTGGTCCAAGCCAGAAAAAGGCCAGGATCTGGCCAACAAGTATGCGAAAAATGCGAAGGTACGAGCCAGATGAGGGCAAATCCCAGACCTAACCCAGACATAACCGGCGTTATCCTCTAAAATATTAATCGCAACCAGGTTTAATTGGCTGTTTCGGTGTGGAACCACATTACGACGGGATACAAACCAGAAAAATCCCTGGATCTGGCCAACAAGTATGCGAAAATTACGAAAGCACGAGACAGATGAGGCCAAATCCCAGACCCAACCGAGACATAACCGGCGGTATCCTCTAAAATATTAATCGCAACCTGGTTTAATTGACTGTTTCGGTGAGGTACCGCATTTCTACGTGATACAGACCAGAAAAACGCCAGGATCTGGCCAACAAGTATGCTGGAAATGCGAAAGTACGAGCCAGATGAGGCCAAATCCCAGACCCAACCGAGACATAACCGGCGGTATCCTCTAAAATATTAATCGCAACCAGGTTTAATTGACTGTTTCGGTGTGGAACCACATTACTACGTGATCCAAACCAGAAAAAGCCCTGGATCTGGCCAACAAGTATGCGAAAAATGCGAAAATACGAGCCAGATGAGGGCAAATCCCAGACCTAACCCAGGCATAGCCGGCGTTATCCTCTAAAATATTAATCGTAACCAGGTTTAATTGACTGTTTCGGTGTGGTACCGCATTACTACGTGACACAGACCAGAAAAAGGCCAGGATCTGGCCAACAAGTATGCTGGAAATGCGAAAGTACGAGCCAGATGAGGGCAAATCACAGACCTAACCTAGACATAACCGGCGTTATCCTCTAAAATACTAATCGCAACCAGGTTTAATTGACTGTTCTGGTGTGGAACCACATTACTACGTGATCCAAACCAGAAAAAGCCCTGGATCTGGCCAACAAGTATGCGAAAAATGCGAAAGTATGAGCCAGATGGTTGCAAATACCGATACTAACC
This sequence comes from Colletes latitarsis, assembly GCF_051014445.1. NCBI lineage: Eukaryota > Metazoa > Arthropoda > Insecta > Hymenoptera > Colletidae > Colletes > Colletes latitarsis. The sequence continues at coordinate 7,076,534 of NC_135134.1, read as the reverse complement.
CAGACATAACCAGCGTTATCCTCCAAAACATTAATCGCAACCTGGTTTCATTGACTGCTTCGGTGTGGAACAACATTACGACGGGATCCAACTCACAAAAATCCCAAAATCTGGCCAACAAGTATGCGAAAAATGCGAAAGTACGAGCCAGGTGAGGGCAAATACCAGACCTAACCCAGACATAACCGGCGTTATCCTCTAAAATATTAATCGCAACCAGGTTCAATTGACTGTTTCGGTGTGGAACCACATTACTACGTGATGCAGACCAGAAAAAGCCCAGGATGTGGCCAACAAGTATGCGAGAAATGCGAAACTACGAGCTAGATGAGGGCAAATCCCAGACCTAACCCGGTCATAACCGGCGTTATCCTCTAAAATATTAATCGCAACCAGGTTTGATTGGCTGTTTCGGTGTGGAACCACATTACGACAGGATACAAACCAGAAAAAGCCCTCGATCTGGCCAACAAGTATGCGAAAATTTCGAAAGCACGAGACAAATGAGGCCAAATCCCAGACCCAACCGAGACATAACCGGCGTTATCCTCTAAAATAGTAATCGCAACCAGGTTTAATTGACTGTTTCGGTGTGGTACCGCATTACTACGTGATACAACCCAGAAAAAGGCCAGGATCAGGCCAACAAGTAGGCGAAAAATGCGAAAGTACGAGCCAGATGAGGGCAAATCCCAGACCTAACCCAGGCATAACCGGCGTTATCCTCTAAAATATTAATCGCAACCAGGTTTAATTGACTGTTTCGGCGTGGAACCACATTACGACGGGATACAAATCCGAAAAAGCCCTGGATATGGGCAACAAGTATGCGAGAAATGCGAAAGTACGAGCCAGATGAGGGCAAATCCCTGACCTAACCCAGACATAACAGGCGTTATCCTCTAAAATATTAATCGCAACCAGGTTTAATTGGCTGTTTCGGTGTGGAACCACATTACGACGGGATACAAACCAGAAAAAGCCCTGGATCTGGCCAACAAGTATGCGAAAATTACGAAAGCACGAGCCACATGAGGCCAAATCCCAGACCCAACCGAGACATAACCGGCGTTATCCTCTAAAATAGTAATCGCAACCAGGTTTAATTGACTGTTTCGGTGTGGTACCGCATTACTACGTGATACAACCCAGAAAAAGGCCAGGATCAGGCCAACAAGTATGCGAAAAATGCGAAAGTACGAGCCAGATGAGGGCAAATACCAGACCTAACCGAGACGTAACCGGCGTTATCCTATAAATATTAATCGCAACCAGGTTTAATTGACTGTTTTGGTGTGGAACCACATTACTACGTGATCCAAACCAGAAAAAGCCCTGAATCTGGCCAACAAGTATGCGAAAAATGCGAAAGTATGAGCCAGATGGTTGCAAATACCGATAGTAACCCATACATAACCAGCGTTATCCTCCAAAACATTAATCGCAACCTGGTTTCATTGACTGCCTCGGTGTGGAACAACATTACGACGGGATCCAACCCACAAAAAACCCAAAATCTGGCCAACAAGTATGCGAAAAATGCGAAAGTACGAGCCAGATGAGGGCAAATCCCAGACCTAACCCAGACATAACCGGCATTATCCTCTAAAATATTAATCGCAACCAGCTTCTATTGACTGTTTGAGTGTGGTGCCATATTACTACCTGATACGGACCAGAAAAAGACCAGGATCTGGCCAACAAGAATGCGAAAAATGCGAAAGTACGAGCCAGATGAGGGCAAATCCCAGACCTAACCGAGACATAACCGGTGTTATCCTCTAAAATATTAATCGCAACCAGGTTTAATTGACTGTTTTGGTGTGGAACCACATTACTACGTGATCCAAACCAGAAAAAGCCCCGGATCTGGCCTACAAGTATGCGAGAAATGCGAAAGTACGAGCCAGATGAGGGCAAATCCCAGACCTAAACGAGAAGTAACCGGCGTTATCCTGTAAAATATTAATCGCAACCAGGTTTAATTGACTGTTTGAGTGTGGCCCCACATTACTACTTGGTCCAAGCCAGAAAAAGGCCAGGATCTGGCCAACAAGTATGCGAAAAATGCGAAGGTACGAGCCAGATGAGGGCAAATCCCAGACCTAACCCAGACATAACCGGCGTTATCCTCTAAAATATTAATCGCAACCAGGTTTAATTGGCTGTTTCGGTGTGGAACCACATTACGACGGGATACAAACCGGAAAAATCCCTGGATCTGGCCAACAAGTATGCGAAAATTACGAAAGCACGAGACAGATGAGGCCAAATCCCAGACCCAACCGAGACATAACCGGCGGTATCCTCTAAAATATTAATCGCAACCAGGTTTAATTGACTGTTTCGGTGTGGTACCGCATTTCTACGTGATACAGACCAGATAAACGCCAGGGTCGGCCAACAAGTATGCGAAAAATGCGAAAGTACGAGCCACATGAGGGCAAATACCAGACCTAACCCAAACATAACCGGCGTTATCCTCTAAAATATTAATCGCAACCAGCTTGTATTGACTGTTTCAGTGTGGTGCCACATTACTACGTGATCCAAACCAGAAAAGCGCCAGGATCTGGCCAACAAGTATGCGAAAAATGCGAAAGTACGAGCCAGATGAGGGCAAATACCAGACCTAACCGAGACGTAACCGGCGTTATCCTTTAAAATATTAATCGCAACCTGGTTTAATTGACTGTTTTTGTGTGGAACCACATTAGTACGTGATCCAAACCAGAAAAAGCCCCGGATCTGGCCAAAAAGTATGCGTGAAATGCGAAAGTACGAGCCAGATGAGGGCAAAACGCAGACCTAACCCAGACATAACCGGCGTTATCCTCTAAAATATCAATCGCAACCAGGTTTAATTGACTGTTTCGGTGTGGAACCACATTACGACGGGATACAAATCCGAAAAAGCCCTGGATATGGGCAACAAGTATGCGAGAAATGCGAAAGTACGAGCCAGATGAGGGCAAATCCCAGACCTAAACGAGAAGTAACCGGCGTTATCCTGTAAAATATTAATCGCAACCAGGTTTAATTGACTGTTTGAGTGTGGCCCCACATTACTACTTGGTCCAAGCCAGAAAAAGGCCAGGATCTGGCCAACAAGTATGCGAAAAATGCGAAGGTACGAGCCAGATGAGGGCAAATCCCAGACCTAACCCAGACATAACCGGCGTTATCCTCTAAAATATTAATCGCAACCAGGTTTAATTGGCTGTTTCGGTGTGGAACCACATTACGACGGGATACAAACCAGAAAAATCCCTGGATCTGGCCAACAAGTATGCGAAAATTACGAAAGCACGAGACAGATGAGGCCAAATCCCAGACCCAACCGAGACATAACCGGCGGTATCCTCTAAAATATTAATCGCAACCTGGTTTAATTGACTGTTTCGGTGAGGTACCGCATTTCTACGTGATACAGACCAGAAAAACGCCAGGATCTGGCCAACAAGTATGCTGGAAATGCGAAAGTACGAGCCAGATGAGGCCAAATCCCAGACCCAACCGAGACATAACCGGCGGTATCCTCTAAAATATTAATCGCAACCAGGTTTAATTGACTGTTTCGGTGTGGAACCACATTACTACGTGATCCAAACCAGAAAAAGCCCTGGATCTGGCCAACAAGTATGCGAAAAATGCGAAAATACGAGCCAGATGAGGGCAAATCCCAGACCTAACCCAGGCATAGCCGGCGTTATCCTCTAAAATATTAATCGTAACCAGGTTTAATTGACTGTTTCGGTGTGGTACCGCATTACTACGTGACACAGACCAGAAAAAGGCCAGGATCTGGCCAACAAGTATGCTGGAAATGCGAAAGTACGAGCCAGATGAGGGCAAATCACAGACCTAACCTAGACATAACCGGCGTTATCCTCTAAAATACTAATCGCAACCAGGTTTAATTGACTGTTCTGGTGTGGAACCACATTACTACGTGATCCAAACCAGAAAAAGCCCTGGATCTGGCCAACAAGTATGCGAAAAATGCGAAAGTATGAGCCAGATGGTTGCAAATACCGATACTAACCCAGACATAACCAGCGTTATCCTCCAAAACATTAATCGCAACCTGGTTTCATTGACTGCTTCGGTGTGGAACAACATTACGACGGGATCCAACTCACAAAAATCCCAAAATCTGGCCAACAAGTATGCGAAAAATGCGAAAGTACGAGCCAGGTGAGGGCAAATACCAGACCTAACCCAGACATAACCGGCGTTATCCTCTAAAATATTAATCGCAACCAGGTTCAATTGACTGTTTCGGTGTGGAACCACATTACTACGTGATGCAGACCAGAAAAAGCCCAGGATGTGGCCAACAAGTATGCGAGAAATGCGAAACTACGAGCTAGATGAGGGCAAATCCCAGACCTAACCCGGTCATAACCGGCGTTATCCTCTAAAATATTAATCGCAACCAGGTTTGATTGGCTGTTTCGGTGTGGAACCACATTACGACAGGATACAAACCAGAAAAAGCCCTCGATCTGGCCAACAAGTATGCGAAAATTTCGAAAGCACGAGACAAATGAGGCCAAATCCCAGACCCAACCGAGACATAACCGGCGTTATCCTCTAAAATAGTAATCGCAACCAGGTTTAATTGACTGTTTCGGTGTGGTACCGCATTACTACGTGATACAACCCAGAAAAAGGCCAGGATCAGGCCAACAAGTAGGCGAAAAATGCGAAAGTACGAGCCAGATGAGGGCAAATCCCAGACCTAACCCAGGCATAACCGGCGTTATCCTCCAAAATATTAATCGCAACCAGGTTTAATTGACTGTTTCGGCGTGGAACCACATTACGACGGGATACAAATCCGAAAAAGCCCTGGATATGGGCAACAAGTATGCGAGAAATGCGAAAGTACGAGCCAGATGAGGGCAAATCCCTGACCTAACCCAGACATAACAGGCGTTATCCTCTAAAATATTAATCGCAACCAGGTTTAATTGGCTGTTTCGGTGTGGAACCACATTACGACGGGATACAAACCAGAAAAAGCCCTGGATCTGGCCAACAAGTATGCGAAAATTACGAAAGCACGAGCCACATGAGGCCAAATCCCAGACCCAACCGAGACATAACCGGCGTTATCCTCTAAAATAGTAATCGCAACCAGGTTTAATTGACTGTTTCGGTGTGGTACCGCATTACTACGTGATACAACCCAGAAAAAGGCCAGGATCAGGCCAACAAGTAGGCGAAAAATGCGAAAGTACGAGCCAGATGAGGGCAAATCCCAGACCTAACCCAGGCATAACCGGCGTTATCCTCTAAAATATTAATCGCAACCAGGTTTAATTGACTGTTTCGGCGTGGAACCACATTACGACGGGATACAAATCAGAAAAAGCCCTGGATATGGGCAACAAGTATGCGAGAAATGCGAAAGTACGAGCCAGATGAGGGCAAATCCCTGACCTAACCCAGACATAACAGGCGTTATCCTCTAAAATATTAATCGCAACCAGGTTTAATTGGCTGTTTCGGTGTGGAACCACATTACGACGGGATACAAACCAGAAAAAGCCCTGGATCTGGCCAACAAGTATGCGAAAATTACGAAAGCACGAGACAGATGAGGCCAAATCCCAGACCCAACCGAGACATAACCGGCGGTATCCTCTAAAATATTAATCGCAACCAGGTTTAATTGACTGTTTCGGTGTGGTACCGCATTTCTACGTGATACAGACCAGATAAACGCCAGGGTCGGCCAACAAGTATGCGAAAAATGCGAAAGTACGAGCCACATGAGGGCAAATACCAGACCTAACCCAAACATAACCGGCGTTATCCTCTAAAATATTAATCGCAACCAGCTTGTATTGACTGTTTCAGTGTGGTGCCACATTACTACGTGATCCAAACCAGAAAAGCGCCAGGATCTGGCCAACAAGTATGCGAAAAATGCGAAAGTACGAGCCAGATGAGGGCAAATACCAGACCTAACCGAGACGTAACCGGCGTTATCCTTTAAAATATTAATCGCAACCTGGTTTAATTGACTGTTTTTGTGTGGAACCACATTAGTACGTGATCCAAACCAGAAAAAGCCCCGGATCTGGCCAAAAAGTATGCGTGAAATGCGAAAGTACGAGCCAGATGAGGGCAAAACGCAGACCTAACCCAGACATAACCGGCGTTATCCTCTAAAATATCAATCGCAACCAGGTTTAATTGACTGTTTCGGTGTGGAACCACATTACGACGGGATACAAATCCGAAAAAGCCCTGGATATGGGCAACAAGTATGCGAGAAATGCGAAAGTACGAGCCAGATGAGGGCAAATCCCAGACCTAAACGAGAAGTAACCGGCGTTATCCTGTAAAATATTAATCGCAACCAGGTTTAATTGACTGTTTGAGTGTGGCCCCACATTACTACTTGGTCCAAGCCAGAAAAAGGCCAGGATCTGGCCAACAAGTATGCGAAAAATGCGAAGGTACGAGCCAGATGAGGGCAAATCCCAGACCTAACCCAGACATAACCGGCGTTATCCTCTAAAATATTAATCGCAACCAGGTTTAATTGGCTGTTTCGGTGTGGAACCACATTACGACGGGATACAAACCAGAAAAATCCCTGGATCTGGCCAACAAGTATGCGAAAATTACGAAAGCACGAGACAGATGAGGCCAAATCCCAGACCCAACCGAGACATAACCGGCGGTATCCTCTAAAATATTAATCGCAACCTGGTTTAATTGACTGTTTCGGTGAGGTACCGCATTTCTACGTGATACAGACCAGAAAAACGCCAGGATCTGGCCAACAAGTATGCTGGAAATGCGAAAGTACGAGCCAGATGAGGCCAAATCCCAGACCCAACCGAGACATAACCGGCGGTATCCTCTAAAATATTAATCGCAACCAGGTTTAATTGACTGTTTCGGTGTGGAACCACATTACCACGTGATCCAAACCAGAAAAAGCCCTGGATCTGGCCAACAAGTATGCGAGGAATGCGAAAGTACGAGCCAGATGAGGACAAATCCCAGAACTAACCCAGGCATAACCGGCGTTATCCTGTAAAATATTAATCGCAACCAGGTTTAATTGACTGTTTGAGTGTGGCCCCACATTACTACTTGGTCCAAGCCAGAAAAAGGCCAGGATCTGGCCAACAAGTATGCGAAAAATGCGAAGGTACGAGCCAGATGAGGCCAAATCCCAGACCCAACCGAGACATAACCGGCGTTATCCTCTAAAATACTAATCGCAACCAGGTTTAATTGACTGTTTTGGTGTGGAACCACATTACTACGTGATCCAAACCAGAAAAAGCCCTGGATCTGGCCAACAAGTATGCGAAAAATGCGAAAGTATGAGCCAGATGGTTGCAAATACCGATACTAACCCAGACATAACCAGCGTTATCCTCCAAAACATTAATCGCAACCTGGTTTCATTGACTGCTTCGGTGTGGAACAACATTACGACGGGATCCAACTCACAAAAATCCCAAAATCTGGCCAACAAGTATGCGAAAAATGCGAAAGTACGAGCCAGGTGAGGGCAAATACCAGACCTAACCCAGACATAACCGGCGTTATCCTCTAAAATATTAATCGCAACCAGGTTCAATTGACTGTTTCGGTGTGGAACCACATTACTACGTGATGCAGACCAGAAAAAGCCCAGGATGTGGCCAACAAGTATGCGAGAAATGCGAAACTACGAGCTAGATGAGGGCAAATCCCAAACCTAACCCGGTCATAACCGGCGTTATCCTCTAAAATATTAATCGCAACCAGGTTTGATTGGCTGTTTCGGTGTGGAACCACATTACTACGTGATCCAAACCAGAAAAAGCCCTGGATCTGGCCAACAAGTATGCGAGGAATGCGAAAGTACGAGCCAGATGAGGACAAATCCCAGAACTAACCCAGGCATAACCGGCGTTATCCTGTAAAATATTAATCGCAACCAGGTTTAATTGACTGTTTCGGTGTGGAACCACATTACAACGGGATACAAACCAGAAAAAGCCCTGGATCTGGCCAACAGGTATGCGAAAATTACGAAAGCACGAGACAGATGAGGCCAAATCCCAGACCCAACCGAGACATAACCGGCGTTATCCTCTAAAATATTAATCGCAACCAGGTTTAATTTACTGTTTCGGTGTGGAACCGCATTACTACGTGATACAGACCAGAAAAAGGCCAGGATCTGGCCAACAAGTATGCGAAAAATGCGAAAGTACGAGCCAGATGAGGGCAAATCCCAGACCTAACAGAGACATAACCGGCGTTATCCTGTAAAATATTAATGGCAACCAGGTTTAATTGACTGTTTCGGTGTGGTACCGCATTACTACGTGATACAGACCAGAAAAAGGCCAGGATCTGGCCAACAAGTATGCGAAAAATGCGAAAGTACGAGCCAGATGTGGGCAAATCCCAGACCTAACCGAGACATAACCGGCGTTATCCTCTAAAATATTAATCGCAACCAGGTTTAATTGACTGTTTCGGTGTGGTACCGCATTACTACGTGACACAGACCAGAAAAAGGCCAGGATCTGGCCAACAAGTATGCGAAAAATGCGAAAGTACGAGCCAGATGAGGGCAAATCCGAGACCTAACCGAGACATAACCGGCGTTATCCTCTAAAATATTAATCGCAACCAGGTTTAATTGACTGTTTCGGTGTGGTACCGCATTACTACGTGATACAGACCAGGAAAACGCCAGGATCTGGCCAACAAGTATGCGAAAAATGCGAAAGTACGAGCCAGATGGGGGAAATACCAGACCTAACCGAGACGTAACCGGCGTTATCCTTTAAAATATTAATCGCAACCAGGTTTAATTGACTGTTTCGGTGTGGTACCGCATTACTACGTGATACAGACCAGAAAAAGGCCAGGATCTGGCCAACAAGTATGCGAAAAATGCGAAAGTACGTGCGAGATGAGGGCAAATCCCAGACCTAACCCAGACATAACCGGCGTTATCCTCTAAAATATTAATCGCAACCAGGTTTAATTGACTGTTTCGGTGTACTGCCGCATTACTACGTGATACAGACCAGAAAAACGCCAGGATCTGGCCAACAAGTATGCGAAAAATGCGAAAGTACGAGCCAGATGAGGGCAAATACCAGACCTAACCGAGACGTAACCGGCGTTATCCTATAAATATTAATCGCAACCAGGTTTAATTGACTGTTTTGGTGTGGAACCACATTACTACGTGATCCAAACCAGAAAAAGCCCTGAATCTGGCCAACAAGTATGCGAAAAATGCGAAAGTATGAGCCAGATGGTTGCAAATACCGATAGTAACCCATACATAACCAGCGTTATCCTCCAAAACATTAATCGCAACCTGGTTTCATTGACTGCCTCGGTGTGGAACAACATTACGACGGGATCCAACCCACAAAAAACCCAAAATCTGGCCAACAAGTATGCGAAAAATGCGAAAGTACGAGCCAGATGAGGGCAAATCCCAGACCTAACCCAGACATAACCGGCATTATCCTCTAAAATATTAATCGCAACCAGCTTCTATTGACTGTTTGAGTGTGGTGCCATATTACTACCTGATACGGACCAGAAAAAGACCAGGATCTGGCCAACAAGAATGCGAAAAATGCGAAAGTACGAGCCAGATGAGGGCAAATCCCAGACCTAACCGAGACATAACCGGTGTTATCCTCTAAAATATTAATCGCAACCAGGTTTAATTGACTGTTTTGGTGTGGAACCACATTACTACGTGATCCAAACCAGAAAAAGCCCCGGATCTGGCCTACAAGTATGCGAGAAATGCGAAAGTACGAGCCAGATGAGGGCAAATCCCAGACCTAAACGAGAAGTAACCGGCGTTATCCTGTAAAATATTAATCGCAACCAGGTTTAATTGACTGTTTGAGTATGGCCCCACATTACTACTTGGTCCAAGCCAGAAAAAGGCCAGGATCTGGCCAACAAGTATGCGAAAAATGCGAAGGTACGAGCCAGATGAGGGCAAATCCCAGACCTAACCCAGACATAACCGGCGTTATCCTCTAAAATATTAATCGCAACCAGGTTTAATTGGCTGTTTCGGTGTGGAACCACATTACGACGGGATACAAACCGGAAAAATCCCTGGATCTGGCCAACAAGTATGCGAAAATTACGAAAGCACGAGACAGATGAGGCCAAATCCCAGACCCAACCGAGACATAACCGGCGGTATCCTCTAAAATATTAATCGCAACCAGGTTTAATTGACTGTTTCGGTGTGGTACCGCATTTCTACGTGATACAGACCAGATAAACGCCAGGGTCGGCCAACAAGTATGCGAAAAATGCGAAAGTACGAGCCACATGAGGGCAAATACCAGACCTAACCCAAACATAACCGGCGTTATCCTCTAAAATATTAATCGCAACCAGCTTGTATTGACTGTTTCAGTGTGGTGCCACATTACTACGTGATCCAAACCAGAAAAGCGCCAGGATCTGGCCAACAAGTATGCGAAAAATGCGAAAGTACGAGCCAGATGAGGGCAAATACCAGACCTAACCGAGACGTAACCGGCGTTATCCTTTAAAATATTAATCGCAACCTGGTTTAATTGACTGTTTTTGTGTGGAACCACATTAGTACGTGATCCAAACCAGAAAAAGCCCCGGATCTGGCCAAAAAGTATGCGTGAAATGCGAAAGTACGAGCCAGATGAGGGCAAAACGCAGACCTAACCCAGACATAACCGGCGTTATCCTCTAAAATATCAATCGCAACCAGGTTTAATTGACTGTTTCGGTGTGGAACCACATTACGACGGGATACAAATCCGAAAAAGCCCTGGATATGGGCAACAAGTATGCGAGAAATGCGAAAGTACGAGCCAGATGAGGGCAAATCCCAGACCTAAACGAGAAGTAACCGGCGTTATCCTGTAAAATATTAATCGCAACCAGGTTTAATTGACTGTTTGAGTGTGGCCCCACATTACTACTTGGTCCAAGCCAGAAAAAGGCCAGGATCTGGCCAACAAGTATGCGAAAAATGCGAAGGTACGAGCCAGATGAGGGCAAATCCCAGACCTAACCCAGACATAACCGGCGTTATCCTCTAAAATATTAATCGCAACCAGGTTTAATTGGCTGTTTCGGTGTGGAACCACATTACGACGGGATACAAACCAGAAAAATCCCTGGATCTGGCCAACAAGTATGCGAAAATTACGAAAGCACGAGACAGATGAGGCCAAATCCCAGACCCAACCGAGACATAACCGGCGGTATCCTCTAAAATATTAATCGCAACCTGGTTTAATTGACTGTTTCGGTGAGGTACCGCATTTCTACGTGATACAGACCAGAAAAACGCCAGGATCTGGCCAACAAGTATGCTGGAAATGCGAAAGTACGAGCCAGATGAGGCCAAATCCCAGACCCAACCGAGACATAACCGGCGGTATCCTCTAAAATATTAATCGCAACCAGGTTTAATTGACTGTTTCGGTGTTGAACCACATTACTACGTGATCCAAACCAGAAAAAGCCCTGGATCTGGCCAACAAGTATGCGAAAAATGCGAAAATACGAGCCAGATGAGGGCAAATCCCAGACCTAACCCAGGCATAGCCGGCGTTATCCTCTAAAATATTAATCGTAACCAGGTTTAATTGACTGTTTCGGTGTGGTACCGCATTACTACGTGACACAGACCAGAAAAAGGCCAGGATCTGGCCAACAAGTATGCTGGAAATGCGAAAGTACGAGCCAGATGAGGGCAAATCACAGACCTAACCCAGACATAACCGGCGTTATCCTCTAAAATACTAATCGCAACCAGGTTTAATTGACTGTTCTGGTGTGGAACCACATTACTACGTGATCCAAACCAGAAAAAGCCCTGGATCTGGCCAACAAGTATGCGAAAAATGCGAAAGTATGAGCCAGATGGTTGCAAATACCGATACTAACCCAGACATAACCAGCGTTATCCTCCAAAACATTAATCGCAACCTGGTTTCATTGACTGCTTCGGTGTGGAACAACATTACGACGGGATCCAACTCATAAAAATCCCAAAATCTGGCCAACAAGTATGCGAAAAATGCGAAAGTACGAGCCAGGTGAGGGCAAATACCAGACCTAACCCAGACATAACCGGCGTTATCCTCTAAAATATTAATCGCAACCAGGTTCAATTGACTGTTTCGGTGTGGAACCACATTACTACGTGATGCAGACCAGAAAAAGCCCAGGATGTGGCCAACAAGTATGCGAGAAATGCGAAACTACGAGCTAGATGAGGGCAAATCCCAGACCTAACCCGGTCATAACCGGCGTTATCCTCTAAAATATTAATCGCAACCAGGTTTGATTGGCTGTTTCGGTGTGGAACCACATTACGACAGGATACAAACCAGAAAAAGCCCTCGATCTGGCCAACAAGTATGCGAAAATTTCGAAAGCACGAGACAAATGAGGCCAAATCCCAGACCCAACCGAGACATAACCGGCGTTATCCTCTAAAATAGTAATCGCAACCAGGTTTAATTGACTGTTTCGGTGTGGTACCGCATTACTACGTGATACAACCCAGAAAAAGGCCAGGATCAGGCCAACAAGTAGGCGAAAAATGCGAAAGTACGAGCCAGATGAGGGCAAATCCCAGACCTAACCCAGGCATAACCGGCGTTATCCTCTAAAATATTAATCGCAACCAGGTTTAATTGACTGTTTCGGCGTGGAACCACATTACGACGGGATACAAATCCGAAAAAGCCCTGGATATGGGCAACAAGTATGCGAGAAATGCGAAAGTACGAGCCAGATGAGGGCAAATCCCTGACCTAACCCAGACATAACAGGCGTTATCCTCTAAAATATTAATCGCAACCAGGTTTAATTGGCTGTTTCGGTGTGGAACCACATTACGACGGGATACAAACCAGAAAAAGCCCTGGATCTGGCCAACAAGTATGCGAAAATTACGAAAGCACGAGCCACATGAGGCCAAATCCCAGACCCAACCGAGACATAACCGGCGTTATCCTCTAAAATAGTAATCGCAACCAGGTTTAATTGACTGTTTCGGTGTGGTACCGCATTACTACGTGATACAACCCAGAAAAAGGCCAGGATCAGGCCAACAAGTAGGCGAAAAATGCGAAAGTACGAGCCAGATGAGGGCAAATCCCAGACCTAACCCAGGCATAACCGGCGTTATCCTCTAAAATATTAATCGCAACCAGGTTTAATTGACTGTTTCGGCGTGGAACCACATTACGACGGGATACAAATCCGAAAAAGCCCTGGATATGGGCAACAAGTATGCGAGAAATGCGAAAGTACGAGCCAGATGAGGGCAAATCCCTGACCTAACCCAGACATAACAGGCGTTATCCTCTAAAATATTAATCGCAACCAGGTTTAATTGGCTGTTTCGGTGTGGAACCACATTACGACGGGATACAAACCAGAAAAAGCCCTGGATCTGGCCAACAAGTATGCGAAAATTACGAAAGCACGAGCCACATGAGGCCAAATCCCAGACCCAACCGAGACATAACCGGCGTTATCCTCTAAAATAGTAATCGCAACCAGGTTTAATTGACTGTTTCGGTGTGGTACCGCATTACTACGTGATACAACCCAGAAAAAGGCCAGGATCAGGCCAACAAGTAGGCGAAAAATGCGAAAGTACGAGCCAGATGAGGGCAAATCCCAGACCTAACCCAGGCATAACCGGCGTTATCCTCTAAAATATTAATCGCAACCAGGTTTAATTGACTGTTTCGGCGTGGAACCACATTACGACGGGATACAAATCAGAAAAAGCCCTGGATATGGGCAACAAGTATGCGAGAAATGCGAAAGTACGAGCCAGATGAGGGCAAATCCCTGACCTAACCCAGACATAACAGGCGTTATCCTCTAAAATATTAATCGCAACCAGGTTTAATTGGCTGTTTCGGTGTGGAACCACATTACGACGGGATACAAACCAGAAAAAGCCCTGGATCTGGCCAACAAGTATGCGAAAATTACGAAAGCACGAGACAGATGAGGCCAAATCCCAGACCCAACCGAGACATAACCGGCGGTATCCTCTAAAATATTAATCGCAACCAGGTTTAATTGACTGTTTCGGTGTGGTACCGCATTTCTACGTGATACAGACCAGATAAACGCCAGGGTCGGCCAACAAGTATGCGAAAAATGCGAAAGTACGAGCCACATGAGGGCAAATACCAGACCTAACCCAAACATAACCGGCGTTATCCTCTAAAATATTAATCGCAACCAGCTTGTATTGACTGTTTCAGTGTGGTGCCACATTACTACGTGATCCAAACCAGAAAAGCGCCAGGATCTGGCCAACAAGTATGCGAAAAATGCGAAAGTACGAGCCAGATGAGGGCAAATACCAGACCTAACCGAGACGTAACCGGCGTTATCCTTTAAAATATTAATCGCAACCTGGTTTAATTGACTGTTTTTGTGTGGAACCACATTAGTACGTGATCCAAACCAGAAAAAGCCCCGGATCTGGCCAAAAAGTATGCGTGAAATGCGAAAGTACGAGCCAGATGAGGGCAAAACGCAGACCTAACCCAGACATAACCGGCGTTATCCTCTAAAATATCAATCGCAACCAGGTTTAATTGACTGTTTCGGTGTGGAACCACATTACGACGGGATACAAATCCGAAAAAGCCCTGGATATGGGCAACAAGTATGCGAGAAATGCGAAAGTACGAGCCAGATGAGGGCAAATCCCAGACCTAAACGAGAAGTAACCGGCGTTATCCTGTGAAATATTAATCGCAACCAGGTTTAATTGACTGTTTGAGTGTGGCCCCACATTACTACTTGGTCCAAGCCAGAAAAAGGCCAGGATCTGGCCAACAAGTATGCGAAAAATGCGAAGGTACGAGCCAGATGAGGGCAAATCCCAGACCTAACCCAGACATAACCGGCGTTATCCTCTAAAATATTAATCGCAACCAGGTTTAATTGGCTGTTTCGGTGTGGAACCACATTACGACGGGATACAAACCAGAAAAATCCCTGGATCTGGCCAACAAGTATGCGAAAATTACGAAAGCACGAGACAGATGAGGCCAAATCCCAGACCCAACCGAGACATAACCGGCGGTATCCTCTAAAATATTAATCGCAACCTGGTTTAATTGACTGTTTCGGTGAGGTACCGCATTTCTACGTGATACAGACCAGAAAAACGCCAGGATCTGGCCAACAAGTATGCTGGAAATGCGAAAGTACGAGCCAGATGAGGCCAAATCCCAGACCCAACCGAGACATAACCGGCGGTATCCTCTAAAATATTAATCGCAACCAGGTTTAATTGACTGTTTCGGTGTGGAACCACATTACCACGTGATCCAAACCAGAAAAAGCCCTGGATCTGGCCAACAAGTATGCGAAAAATGCGAAAATACGAGCCAGATGAGGGCAAATCCCAGACCTAACCCAGGCATAGCCGGCGTTATCCTCTAAAATATTAATCGTAACCAGGTTTAATTGACTGTTTCGGTGTGGTACCGCATTACTACGTGACACAGACCAGAAAAAGGCCAGGATCTGGCCAACAAGTATGCTGGAAATGCGAAAGTACGAGCCAGATGAGGGCAAATCACAGACCTAACCCAGACATAACCGGCGTTATCCTCTAAAATACAAATCGCAACCAGGTTTAATTGACTGTTTTGGTGTGGAACCACATTACTACGTGATCCAAACCAGAAAAAGCCCTGGATCTGGCCAACAAGTATGCGAAAAATGCGAAAGTATGAGCCAGATGGTTGCAAATACCGATACTAACCCAGACATAACCAGCGTTATCCTCCAAAACATTAATCGCAACCTGGTTTCATTGACTGCTTCGGTGTGGAACAACATTACGACGGGATCCAACTCACAAAAATCCCAAAATCTGGCCAACAAGTATGCGAAAAATGCGAAAGTACGAGCCAGGTGAGGGCAAATACCAGACCTAACCCAGACATAACCGGCGTTATCCTCTAAAATATTAATCGCAACCAGGTTCAATTGACTGTTTCGGTGTGGAACCACATTACTACGTGATGCAGACCAGAAAAAGCCCAGGATGTGGCCAACAAGTATGCGAGAAATGCGAAACTACGAGCTAGATGAGGGCAAATCCCAAACCTAACCCGGTCATAACCGGCGTTATCCTCTAAAATATTAATCGCAACCAGGTTTGATTGGCTGTTTCGGTGTGGAACCACATTACGACAGGATACAAACCAGAAAAAGCCCTCGATCTGGCCAACAAGTATGCGAAAATTTCGAAAGCACGAGACAAATGAGGCCAAATCCCAGACCCAACCGAGACATAACCGGCGTTATCCTCTAAAATAGTAATCGTAACCAGGTTTAATTGACTGTTTCGGTGTGGTACCGCATTACTACGTGATACAACCCAGAAAAAGGCCAGGATCAGGCCAACAAGTAGGCGAAAAATGCGAAAGTACGAGCCAGATGAGGGCAAATCCCAGACCTAACCCAGGCATAACCGGCGTTATCCTCTAAAATATTAATCGCAACCAGGTTTAATTGACTGTTTCGGCGTGGAACCACATTACGACGGGATACAAATCCGAAAAAGCCCTGGATATGGGCAACAAGTATGCGAGAAATGCGAAAGTACGAGCCAGATGAGGGCAAATCCCTGACCTAACCCAGACATAACAGGCGTTATCCTCTAAAATATTAATCGCAACCAGGTTTAATTGGCTGTTTCGGTGTGGAACCACATTACGACGGGATACAAACCAGAAAAAGCCCTGGATCTGGCCAACAAGTATGCGAAAATTACGAAAGCACGAGCCACATGAGGCCAAATCCCAGACCCAACCGAGACATAACCGGCGTTATCCTCTAAAATAGTAATCGCAACCAGGTTTAATTGACTGTTTCGGTGTGGTACCGCATTACTACGTGATACAACCCAGAAAAAGGCCAGGATCAGGCCAACAAGTAGGCGAAAAATGCGAAAGTACGAGCCAGATGAGGGCAAATCCCAGACCTAACCCAGGCATAACCGGCGTTATCCTCTAAAATATTAATCGCAACCAGGTTTAATTGACTGTTTCGGCGTGGAACCACATTACGACGGGATACAAATCAGAAAAAGCCCTGGATATGGGCAACAAGTATGCGAGAAATGCGAAAGTACGAGCCAGATGAGGGCAAATCCCTGACCTAACCCAGACATAACAGGCGTTATCCTCTAAAATATTAATCGCAACCAGGTTTAATTGGCTGTTTCGGTGTGGAACCACATTACGACGGGATACAAACCAGAAAAAGCCCTGGATCTGGCCAACAAGTATGCGAAAATTACGAAAGCACGAGCCACATGAGGGCAAATACCAGACCTAACCCAAACATAACCGGCGTTATCCTCTAAAATATTAATCGCAACCAGGTTTAATTGACTGTTTCGGTGTGGTACCACATTACCACGTGATCCAAACCAGAAAAAGTCAAGGATCTGGCCAACAAGTATGCTGGAAATGCGAAAGTACGAGCCAGATGAGGGCAAATCACAGACCTAACCCAGACATAACCGGCGTTATCCTCTAAAATATTAATCGCAACCAGGTTTAATTGACTGTTTTGGTGTGGAACCACATTACTACGTGATCCAAACCAGAAAAAGCCCTGGATCTGGCCAACAAGTATGCGAAAAATGCGAAAGTATGAGCCAGATGGTTGCAAATACCGATACTAACCCAGACATAACCAGCGTTATCCTCCAAAACATTAATCGCAACCTGGTTTCATTGACTGCTTCGGTGTGGAACAACATTACGACGGGATCCAACCCACAAAAATCCCAAAATCTGGCCAACAAGTATGCGAAAAATGCGAAAGTACGAGCCAGGTGAGGGCAAATACCAGACCTAACCCAGACATAACCGGCGTTATCCTCTAAAATATTAATCGCAACCAGGTTCAATTGACTGTTTCGGTGTGGAACCACATTACTACGTGATGCAGACCAGAAAAAGCCCAGGATGTGGCCAACAAGTATGCGAGAAATGCGAAACTACGAGCTAGATGAGGGCAAATCCCAGACCTAACCCGGTCATAACCGGCGTTATCCTCTAAAATATAAATCGCAACCAGGTTTGATTGGCTGTTTCGGTGTGGAACCACATTACGACGGGATACAAACCAGAAAAAGCCCTGGATTTGGCCAACAAGTATGCGAAAATTACGAAAGCACGAGCCAGATGTGGGCAAATCCCAGACCTAACCGAGACATAACCGGCGTTATCCTCTAAAATATTAATCGCAACCAGGTTTAATTGACTGTTTCGGTGTGGAACCACATTACTACGTGATCCAAACCAGAAAAAGTCAAGGATCTGGCCAACAAGTATGCTGGAAATGCGAAAGTACGAGCCAGATGAGGGCAAATCACAGACCTAACCCAGACATAACCGGCGTTATCCTCTAAAATATTAATCGCAACCAGGTTTAATTGACTGTTTCGGTGTGGAACCACATTACGACGGGATACAAACCAGAAAAAGCCCTGGATTTGGCCAACAAGTATGCGAAAATTACGAAAGCACGAGCCAGATGTGGGCAAATCCCAGACCCAACCGAGACATGACCTGCGTTATCCTCTAAAATATTAATCGCAACCAGGTTTAATTGACTGTTTCAAGGATCTGGCCAAGAAGTATGCGAAAAATACGAAAGCACGAGCAAGATAAGGGCAAATCCCAGACCTAACCGAGACAAAGCCGGCGTTATCCTCTAAAATATTATTCGCAACCAGGTTTAATTGACTGTTTCGGTGTGGTACTGCATTACTACGTGATCCAAACCAGAAAAAGCCCAGGATCTGGCCAACAAGTATGCGAAAAATGCGAAAGTACGAGCCAGATGAGGGCAAATACCAGACCTAACCGAGACATAACCGGCGTTATCCTCTAAAATATTAATCGCGACCATGTTTAATTGACTGTTTCGCTGTGGTACCGCATTACTACGTGATCCAAGCCAGAAGAACGCCAGGATCTGTCCAACAAGTATGCGAAAAATGCGAAAGTACGAGCCAGATGAGGGCAAATCCCAGACCTAACCGATACATAACCGGCGTTATCCTCTAAAATATTAATCGCAACCAGGTTTAATTGACTGTTTCGGTGTGGTACCGCATTACTACGTGATACAGACTAGAAAAACGCCAGGACCTGGCCAACAAGTATGCGAACAATGCGAAAGTACGTGCCAGATGAGGGCAAATCCCAGACCTAACCCAGACATAACCGGCGTTATCCTCTAAAATATTAATCGCAACCAGGTTTAATTGACTGCTTCGGTGTGGTACTGCATTACTACGTGATCCAAACCAGAAAAAGCCCAGGATCTGGCAACAAGTGTGCGAGAAATGCGAAAGCACGAGACAGATGAGGCCAAATCCCAGACCCAACCGAGACATAACCGGCGTTATCCTCTAAAATATTAATCGCGACCATGTTTAATTGACTGTTTCGGTGTGGAACCACATTACGACGGGATACAAACCAGAAAAAGCCCAGGATCTGGCCAACAAGTATGCGAAAATTACGAAAGCACGAGACAGATGAGGCCAAATCCCAGACCCAACCGAGACATAGCCGGCGTTATCCTCTAAAATATTAATCGCAACCAGGTTTAATTTACTGTTTCGGTGTGGAATCGCATTACTACGTGATACAGACCAGAAAAAGGCCAGGATCTGGCCAACAAGTATGCGAAAAATGCGAAAGTACGAGCCAGATGAGGGCAAATCCCAGACCTAACCGAGACATAACCGGCGCTATCCTTTAAAATATTAATGGCAACCAGGTTTAATTGACTGTTTCGGTGTGGTACCGCATTACTACGTGATACAGACCAGAAAAAGGCCAGGATCTGGCCAACAAGAATGCGAGAAATGCGAAGGTACGAGACAGATGTGGGCAAATCCCAGACCTAACCGAGACATAACCGGAGTTAACCTCTAAAATATTAGTCGCAACCAGGTTTAATTGACTGTTTCGGTGTGGAACCACATTACTACGTGATCCAAACCAGAAAAAGCCGAGGATCTGGCCAAAAAGTATGCGAGAAATGCGAAAGTACGAGCCAGATGAGGGCATATCCCAGACCTAACCCAGATATAACCGGCGTTATCCTCTAAAATATTAATCGCAACCAGGGTTAGTTGACTGTTTCGGTGTGGAACCAGATTACTGCGTGATCCAAACAAGAAAAAGCCCATGATCTGGCCAAGAAGTATGCGAAAAATGCGAAAGTACGAGCCAGATGTGGGCATATCCCAGACCTAACCCAGATATAACCGGCGTTATCCTCTAAAATATTAATCGCAACCAGGTTTAATTGACTGTTTTGGTGTGGAACCACATTACTACGTGATCCAAACCAGAAAAAACCCTGTATCTGGCCAAGAAGTATGCGAGAAACGCGAAAGTATGAGCCAGATGATTGCAAACACCAGAACTAACGCAGACATAACCAGCGTTATCCGCTAAAATACTAATCCGAACCAGATTTTATTGACTGTTTCAGTGTGGTACCACATTACTACGTGATCCAAACCAAAAAAAGCCAAGGATCTGGCCAAGAAGTATGCGAAAAATACGAAAGCACGAGCAAGATAAGGGCAAATCCCAGACCTAACCGAGACAATGCCGGCGTTATCCTCTAAAATATTATTCGCAACCAGGTTTAATTGACTGTTTCGGTGTGGTACTGCATTACTACGTGATCCAAACCAGAAAAAGCCCAGGATCTGGCCAACAAGTATGCGAAAAATGCGAAAGTACGAGCCAGATGAGGGCAAATACCAGACCTAACCGAGACATAACCGGCGTTATCCTCTAAAATATTAATCGCGACCATGTTTAATTGACTGTTTCGCTGTGGTACCGCATTACTACGTGATCCAAGCCAGAAGAACGCCAGGATCTGGCCAACAAGTATGCGAAAAATGCGAAAGTACGAGCCAGATGAGGGCAAATCCCAGACCTAACCGATACATAACCGGCGTTATCCTCTAAAATATTAATCGCAACCAGGTTTAATTGACTGTTTCGGTGTGGTACCGCATTACTACGTGATACAGACTAGAAAAACGCCAGGACCTGGCCAACAAGTATGCGAACAATGCGAAAGTACGTGCCAGATGAGGGCAAATCCCAGACCTAACCCAGACATAACCGGCGTTATCCTCTAAAATATTAATCGCAACCAGGTTTAATTGACTGCTTCGGTGTGGTACTGCATTACTACGTGATCCAAACCAGAAAAAGCCCAGGATCTGGCAACAAGTGTGCGAGAAATGCGAAAGCACGAGACAGATGAGGCCAAATCCCAGACCCAACCGAGACATAACCGGCGTTATCCTCTAAAATATTAATCGCGACCATGTTTAATTGACTGTTTCGGTGTGGAACCACATTACGACGGGATACAAACCAGAAAAAGCCCAGGATCTGGCCAACAAGTATGCGAAAATTACGAAAGCACGAGACAGATGAGGCCAAATCCCAGACCCAACCGAGACATAGCCGGCGTTATCCTCTAAAATATTAATCGCAACCAGGTTTAATTTACTGTTTTGGTGTGGAATCGCATTACTACGTGATACAGACCATAAAAAGGCCAGGATCTGGCCAACAAGTATGCGAAAAATGCGAAAGTACGAGCCAGATGAGGGCAAATCCCAGACATAACCGAGACATAACCGGCGCTATCCTTTAAAATATTAATGGCAACCAGGTTTAATTGACTGTTTCGGTGTGGTACCGCATTACTACGTGATACAGACCAGAAAAAGGCCAGGATCTGGCCAACAAGAATGCGAGAAATGCGAAGGTACGAGACAGATGTGGGCAAATCCCAGACCTAACCGAGACATAACCGGAGTTAACCTCTAAAATATTAGTCGCAACCAGGTTTAATTGACTGTTTCGGTGTGGAACCACATTACTACGTGATCCAAACCAGAAAAAGCCGAGGATCTGGCCAAAAAGTATGCGAGAAATGCGAAAGTACGAGCCAGATGAGGGCAAATCCCACACCTAACCCAGACATAACCGGCGTTATCCTCTGAAATATTAATCGCAACCAGGTTTAATTGAATGTTTCGGTGTGGAACCACATTACGACGGGATACAAACCAGAAAAAGCCCTGGATCTGGCCAACAAGTATGCGAAAATTACGAAAGCACGAGACAGATGAGGCCAAATCCCAGACCCAACCGAGACATAACCGGCGTTATCCTCTAAAATATTAATCGCAACCAGGTTTAATTGACTGTTTCGGTGTGGTACCGCATTACCACGTGATACAGACTAGAAAAAGGCCAGGATCTGGCCAACAAGAATGCGAGAAATGCGAAGGTACGAGACAGATGAGGGCAAATCGCAGACTTAACCGAGAAATAACCGGCGGTATCCTCTAAAATATTAATCGCAACCAGGTGTAATTGACTGTTTGTGAGTGGTACCGCATTACTACGTGATACAGACCAGAAAAGGCCAGGATCTGGCCAACAAGTATGCGAAAAATGCGACAGTACGAGCCAGATAAGGGCAAATCCCAGACCTAACCGAGACATAACCGGCGTTATCCTCTAAAATATTAATCGCAACCAGGTTTAATTGACTGTTTCGGTATGGTACCGCATTACTACGTGATACAGACCAGAAAAAGGCCAGGATCTGGACAACAAGTATGCGAGGAATGCGAAGGTACGAGACAGATGAGGGCAAATACCAGACCTAACCCAGACATAACCGGCGTTATCCCATAAAATATTAATCGCAACCAGGTTTAGTTGACTGTTTCGGTGTGGAACCAGATTACTGCGTGATCCAAACAAGAAAAAGCCCATGATCTGGCCAAGAAGTATGCGAAAAATGCGAAAGTACGAGCCAGATGTGGGCATATCCCAGACCTAACCCAGATATAACCGGCGTTATCCTCTAAAATATTAATCGCAACCAGGTTTAATTGACTGTTTTGGTGTGGAACCACATTACTACGTGATCCAAACCAGAAAAAACCCTGTATCTGGCCAAGAAGTATGCGAGAAACGCGAAAGTATGAGCCAGATGATTGCAAACACCAGAACTAACGCAGACATAACCAGCGTTATCCTCTAAAATACTAATCCGAACCAGATTTTATTGACTGTTTCAGTGTGGTACCACATTACTACGTGATCCAAACCAAAAAAAGCCAAGGATCTGGCCAAGAAGTATGCGAAAAATACGAAAGCACGAGCAAGATAAGGGCAAATCCCAGACCTAACCGAGACAAAGCCGGCGTTATCCTCTAAAATATTATTCGCAACCAGGTTTAATTGACTGTTTCGGTGTGGTACTGCATTACTACGTGATCCAAACCAGAAAAAGCCCAGGATCTGGCCAACAAGTATGCGAAAAATGCGAAAGTACGAGCCAGATGAGGGCAAATACCAGACCTAACCGAGACATAACCGGCGTTATCCTCTAAAATATTAATCGCGACCATGTTTAATTGACTGTTTCGCTGTGGTACCGCATTACTACGTGATCCAAGCCAGAAGAACGCCAGGATCTGTCCAACAAGTATGCGAAAAATGCGAAAGTACGAGCCAGATGAGGGCAAATCCCAGACCTAACCGATACATAACCGGCGTTATCCTCTAAAATATTAATCGCAACCAGGTTTAATTGACTGTTTCGGTGTGGTACCGCATTACTACGTGATACAGACTAGAAAAACGCCAGGACCTGGCCAACAAGTATGCGAACAATGCGAAAGTACGTGCCAGATGAGGGCAAATCCCAGACCTAACCCAGACATAACCGGCGTTATCCTCTAAAATATTAATCGCAACCAGGTTTAATTGACTGCTTCGGTGTGGTACTGCATTACTACGTGATCCAAACCAGAAAAAGCCCAGGATCTGGCAACAAGTGTGCGAGAAATGCGAAAGCACGAGACAGATGAGGCCAAATCCCAGACCCAACCGAGACATAACCGGCGTTATCCTCTAAAATATTAATCGCGACCATGTTTAATTGACTGTTTCGGTGTGGAACCACATTACGACGGGATACAAACCAGAAAAAGCCCAGGATCTGGCCAACAAGTATGCGAAAATTACGAAAGCACGAGACAGATGAGGCCAAATCCCAGACCCAACCGAGACATAGCCAGCGTTATCCTCTAAAATATTAATCGCAACCAGGTTTAATTTACTGTTTCGGTGTGGAATCGCATTACTACGTGATACAGACCAGAAAAAGGCCAGGATCTGGCCAACAAGTATGCGAAAAATGCGAAAGTACGAGCCAGATGAGGGCAAATCCCAGACCTAACCGAGACATAACCGGCGCTATCCTTTAAAATATTAATGGCAACCAGGTTTAATTGACTGTTTCGGTGTGGTACCGCATTACTACGTGATACAGACCAGAAAAAGGCCAGGATATGGCCAACAAGAATGCGAGAAATGCGAAGGTACGAGACAGATGTGGGCAAATCCCAGACCTAACCGAGACATAACCGGAGTTAACCTCTAAAATATTAGTCGCAACCAGGTTTAATTGACTGTTTCGGTGTGGAACCACATTACTACGTGATCCAAACCAGAAAAAGCCGAGGATCTGGCCAAAAAGTATGCGAGAAATGCGAAAGTACGAGCCAGATGAGGGCAAATCCCACACCTAACCCAGACATAACCGGCGTTATCCTCTGAAATATTAATCGCAACCAGGTTTAATTGAATGTTTCGGTGTGGAACCACATTACGACGGGATACAAACCAGAAAAAGCCCTGGATCTGGCCAACAAGTATGCGAAAATTACGAAAGCACGAGACAGATGAGGCCAAATCCCAGACCCAACCGAGACATAACCGGCGTTATCCTCTAAAATATTAATCGCAACCAGGTTTAATTGACTGTTTCGGTGTGGTACCGCATTACCACGTGATACAGACTAGAAAAAGGCCAGGATCTGGCCAACAAGAATGCGAGAAATGCGAAGGTACGAGACAGATGAGGGCAAATCGCAGACTTAACCGAGAAATAACCGGCGGTATCCTCTAAAATATTAATCGCAACCAGGTGTAATTGACTGTTTGAGGGTGGTACCGCATTACTACGTGATACAGACCAGAAAAGGCCAGGATCTGGCCAACAAGTATGCGAAAAATGCGACAGTACGAGCCAGATAAGGGCAAATCCCAGACCTAACCGAGACGTAACCGGCGTTATCCTGTAAAATATTAATCGCAACCAGGTTTAATTGACTGTTTGAGTGTGGCCCCACATTACTACTTGGACCAAGCCAGAAAAAGGCCAGGATCTGGCCAACGAGTATGCGAAAAATGCGAAAGTACGAGCCAGATCAGGGCAAATCCCAGACCTAACCGAGACATAACCGGCGTTATCCTCTAAAATATTAATCGCAACCAGGTTTAATTGACTGTTTCGGTATGGTACCGCATTACTACGTGATACAGACCAGAAAAAGGCCAGGATCTGGACAACAAGTATGCGAGAAATGCGAAGGTACGAGACAGATGAGGGCAAATACCAGACCTAACCCAGACATAACCGGCGTTATCCCATAAAATATTAATCGCAACCAGGGTTAGTTGACTGTTTCGGTGTGGAACCAGATTACTGCGTGATCCAAACAAGAAAAAGCCCATGATCTGGCCAAGAAGTATGCGAAAAATGCGAAAGTACGAGCCAGATGTGGGCATATCCCAGACCTAACCCAGATATAACCGGCGTTATCCTCTAAAATATTAATCGCAACCAGGTTTAATTGACTGTTTTGGTGTGGAACCACATTACTACGTGATCCAAACCAGAAAAAACCCTGTATCTGGCCAAGAAGTATGCGAGAAACGCGAAAGTATGAGCCAGATGATTGCAAACACCAGAACTAACGCAGACATAACCAGCGTTATCCTCTAAAATACTAATCCGAACCTGATTTTATTGACTGTTTCAGTGTGGTACCACATTACTACGTGATCCAAACCAAAAAAAGCAAAGGATCTGGCCAAGAAGTATGCGAAAAATACGAAAGCACGAGCAAGATAAGGGCAAATCCCAGACCTAACCGAGACAAAGCCGGCGTTATCCTCTAAAATATTATTCGCAACCAGGTTTAATTGACTGTTTCGGTGTGGTACTGCATTACTACGTGATCCAAACCAGAAAAAGCCCAGGATCTGGCCAACAAGTATGCGAAAAATGCGAAAGTACGAGCCAGATGAGGGCAAATACCAGACCTAACCGAGACATAACCGGCGTTATCCTCTAAAATATTAATCGCGACCATGTTTAATTGACTGTTTCGCTGTGGTACCGCATTACTACGTGATCCAAGCCAGAAGAACGCCAGGATCTGGCCAACAAGTATGCGAAAAATGCGAAAGTACGAGCCAGATGAGGGCAAATCCCAGACCTAACCGATACATAACCGGCGTTATCCTCTAAAATATTAATCGCAACCAGGTTTAATTGACTGTTTCGGTGTGGTACCGCATTACTACGTGATACAGACTAGAAAAACGCCAGGACCTGGCCAACAAGTATGCGAACAATGCGAAAGTACGTGCCAGATGAGGGCAAATCCCAGACCTAACCCAGACATAACCGGCGTTACCCTCTAAAATATTAATCGCAACCAGGTTTAATTGACTGCTTCGGTGTGGTACTGCATTACTACGTGATCCAAACCAGAAAAAGCCCAGGATCTGGCAACAAGTGTGCGAGAAATGCGAAAGCACGAGACAGATGAGGCCAAATCCCAGACCCAACCGAGACATAACCGGCGTTATCCTCTAAAATATTAATCGCGACCATGTTTAATTGACTGTTTCGGTGTGGAACCACATTACGACGGGATACAAACCAGAAAAAGCCCAGGATCTGGCCAACAAGTATGCGAAAATTACGAAAGCACGAGACAGATGAGGCCAAATCCCAGACCCAACCGAGACATAGCCGGCGTTATCCTCTAAAATATTAATCGCAACCAGGTTTAATTTACTGTTTCGGTGTGGAATCGCATTACTACGTGATACAGACCAGAAAAAGGCCAGGATCTGGCCAACAAGTATGCGAAAAATGCGAAAGTACGAGCCAGATGTGGGCAAATCCCAGACCTAACCGAGACATAACCGGCGCTATCCTTTAAAATATTAATGGCAACCAGGTTTAATTGACTGTTTCGGTGTGGTACCGCATTACTACGTGATCCAAACCAGAAAAAGCCGAGGATCTGGCCAAAAAGTATGCGAGAAATGCGAAAGTACGAGCCAGATGAGGGCAAATCCCACACCTAACCCAGACATAACCGGCGTTATCCTCTGAAATATTAATCGCAACCAGGTTTAATTGAATGTTTCGGTGTGGAACCACATTACGACGGGATACAAACCAGAAAAAGCCCCTGGATCTGGCCAACAAGTATGCGAAAATTACGAAAGCACGAGACAGATGAGGCCAAATCCCAGACCCAACCGAGACATAACCGGCGTTATCCTCTAAAATATTAATCGCAACCAGGTTTAATTGACTGTTTCGGTGTGGTACCGCATTACCACGTGATACAGACTAGAAAAAGGCCAGGATCTGGCCAACAAGAATGCGAGAAATGCGAATGTACGAGACAGATGAGGGCAAATCGCAGACTTAACCGAGAAATAACCGGCGGTATCCTCTAAAATATTAATCGCAACCAGGTGTAATTGACTGTTTGAGGGTGGTACCGCATTACTACGTGATACAGACCAGAAAAGGCCAGGATCTGGCCAACAAGTATGCGAAAAATGCGACAGTACGAGCCAGATAAGGGCAAATCCCAGACCTAACCGAGACGTAACCGGCGTTATCCTGTAAAATATTAATCGCAACCAGGTTTAATTGACTGTTTGAGTGTGGCCCCACATTACTACTTGGACCAAGCCAGAAAAAGGCCAGGATCTGGCCAACGAGTATGCGAAAAATGCGAAAGTACGAGCCAGATCAGGGCAAATCCCAGACCTAACCGAGACATAACCGGCGTTATCCTCTAAAATATTAATCGCAACCAGGTTTAATTGACTGTTTCGGTGTGGTACCGCATTACTACGTGATACAGACCAGAAAAAGGCCAGGATCTGGACAACAAGTATGCGAGAAATGCGAAGGTACGAGACAGATGAGGGCAAATACCAGACCTAACCCAGACATAACCGGCGTTATCCCATAAAATATTAATCGCAACCAGGTTTAGTTGACTGTTTCGGTGTGGAACCAGATTACTGCGTGATCCAAACAAGAAAAAGCCCATGATCTGGCCAAGAAGTATGCGAGAAATGCGAAAGTACGAGCCAGATGAGGGCAAATCCCAGACCTAACCCAGACATAACCGGCGTTATCCGCTAAAATATTAATCGCAACTAGGTTTAATTGACTGTTTCGGTGTGGAACCACATTACGACGGGATACAAACCAGAACAAGCCCTGGATCTGGCCAACAAGTATGCGAAAATTACGAAAGCACGAGACAGATGAGGCCAAGTCCCAGACCCTACCGAGACATAACCGGCGTTATCCTCTAAAATATTAATCGGAACCAGGTTTAGTTGAATGTTTCAGTGTGGTACCAAATTACTACGTGGTCCAAGCCAGGAAAAGGCCAGGATCTGGCAACAAGTGTGCGAGAAATGCGAAAGCACGAGACAGATGAGGGCAAATCCCAGACCAAACAGAGACATAACCGGCGTTATCCTCTAAAATATTAATCACAACCAGGTTTAATTGACTGTTTCGGTGTGGTACCGCATTACCACGTGATACAGACCAGAAAAAGGCCTGGATCGGGCCAACAAGTATGCGAAAAATGCGAAGGTACGAGCCAGATGAGGGCAAATCCCAGACCTAACCGAGACATAACCGGCGTTATCCTCTATAATATTAATCGCAACCAGGTTTAATTGACTGTCTCGGTGTGGTACCGCAATACTACGTGATACAGACTAGAAAAACGCCAGGGTCTGGCCAACAAGTATGCGGAAAATGCGAAAGTACGTGCCAGATGAGGGCAAATCCCAGACCTAACCCAGACATAACCGGCGTTATCCTCTAAAATATTAATCGGAACCAGGTTTAGTTGAATGTTTCAGTGTGGTACCAAATTACTACGTGGTCCAAGCCAGGAAAAGGCCAGGATCTGGCAACAAGTGTGCGAGAAATGCGAAAGCACGAGACAGATGAGGGCAAATCCCAGACCAAACAGAGACATAACCGGCGTTATCCTCTAAAATATTAATCACAACCAGGTTTAATTGACTGTTTCGGTGTGGTACCGCATTACCACGTGATACAGACCAGAAAAAGGCCTGGATCTGGCCAACAAGTATGCGAAAAATGCGAAGGTACGAGCCAGATGAGGGCAAATCCCAGACCTAACCGAGACATAACCGGCGTTATCCTCTATAATATTAATCGCAACCAGGTTTAATTGTCTGTTTCGGTGTGGTACCGTATTACCACGTGATACAGACCAGAAAAAGGCCAGGATCTGGCCAACAAGAATGCGAGAAATGCGAAGGTACGAGACAGATGAGGGCAAATCGCAGACCTAACCGAGAAATAACCGGCGTTATCCTCTAAAATATTAATCGCAACCAGGTGTAATTGACTGTTTGAGGGTGGTACCGCATTACTACGTGATACAGACCAGAAAAGGCCAGGATTTGGCCAACAAGTATGCGAAAAATGCGACAGTACGAGCCAGATAAGGGCAAATCCCAGACCTAACCGAGACGTAACCGGCGTTACCCTTTAAAATATTAATCACATCCAGGTTTAATTGATTGTTTCGGTGTGGTACCGCTTTACTACGTGATACAGACCAGAAAGAGGCCAGGATCTGGCCAACAAGTATGCGAAAAATGCGAAAGTACGAGCCAGATGAGGGCAAATCCCAGACCTAACCAAGACATAACCGGCGTTATCCTCTAAAATATTAATCGCAACCAGGTTTAATTGACTGTTTCGGTGTGGTACCGCATTACTACGTGATACAGACCAGAAAAACGTCAGGATCTGGCCAACAAGTATGCGAAAAATGCAAAAGTACGAGCCAGATGAGGGCAAATACCAGACCTAACCCAGACATAACCGGCGTTATCCTCTAAAATATTAATCGCAACCAGGTTTAATTGACTGTTCGAGTGTGGTCCCATATTACTACTTGGACCAAGCCAGAAAAAGGCCAGGATCTGGCCAACGAGTATGCGAAAAATGCGAAAGTACGAGCCAGATCAGGGCAAATCCCAGACCTAACCGAGACATAACCGGCGTTATCCTCTAAAATATTAATCGCAACCAGGTTTAATTGACTGTTTCGGTGTGGTACCGCAGTACTACGTGATATAGACCAGAAAAAGGCCAGGATCTGGACAACAAGTATGCGAGTAATGCGAAGGTACGAGACAGATGAGGGCAAATACCAGACCTAACCCAGACATAACCGGCGTTATCCCATAAAATATTAATCGCAACCAGGTTTAGTTGACTGTTTCGGTGTGGAACCAGATTACTGCGTGATCCAAACCAGAAAAAGCCCAGGATCTGGCCAAAAAGTATGCGAGAAATGCGAAAGTACGAGCCAGATGAGGGCAAATCCCAGACCTAACCCAGACATAACCGGCGTTATCCGCTAAAATATTAATCGCAACTAGGTTTAATTAAATGTTTCGGTGTGGAACAACATTACGACGGGATACAAACCAGAACAAGCCCTGGATCTGGCCAACAAGTATGCGAAAATTACGAAAGCACGAGACAGATGAGGCCAAATCCCAGACCCAACCGAGACATAACCGGCGTTATCCTCTAAAATATTAATCGGAACCAGGTTTAGTTGAATGTTTCAGTGTGGTACCAAATTACTACGTGGTCCAAGCCAGAAAAAGGCCAGGATCTGGCAACAAGTGTGCGAGAAATGCGAAAGCACGAGACAGATGGGGGCAAACCCCAGACCCAACCGAGACATAACCGGCGTTATCCTCTAAAATATTAATCGCAACCAGGTTTAATTGACTGTTTCGGTGTGGTACCGCATTACCACGTGATACAGACCAGAAAAAGCCCTGGATCTGGCCAACAAGTATGCGAAAATTACGAAAGCACGAGACAGATGAGGCCAAATCCCAGACCCAACCGAGACATAACCGGCGTTATCCTCTAAAATATTAATCGCAACCAGGTTTAATTGACTGTTTCGGTGTGGTACCGCATTACCACGTGATACAGACTAGAAAAAGGCCTGGATCTGGCCAACAAGTATGCGAAAAATGCGAAGGCACGAGCCAGATGAGGGCAAATCCCAGACCTAACCGAGACATAACCGGCGTTATCCTCTATAATATTAATCGCAACCAGGTTTAATTGACTGTTTCGGTGTGGTACCGCATTACTACGTGATACAGACTGGAAAAACGCCAGGATCTGGCCAACAAGTATGCGAAAAATGCGAAAGTACGTGCCAGATGAGGGCAAATCCCAGACCCAACCCAGACATAACCGGCGTTATCCTCTAAAATATTAATCGCAACCAGGTTTAATTGACTGTTTCGGTGTGGAACCACATTACTACGTGATCCAAACCAGAAAAAGCCCTGGATCTGGCCAACAAGTATGCGAGGAATGCGAAAGTACGAGCCAGATGAGGACAAATCCCAGACCTAACCCAGGCATAACCGGCGTTATCCTCTAAAATATTAATCGCAACCAGGTTCAATTAACTGTTTCGGTGTGGAACCACATTACGACGGGATACAAACCAGAAAAAGCCCTGGATCTGGCCAACAAGTATGCGAAAAATGCGAAAGTACGAGCCAGATCATGGCAAATCCCAGACCTAACCGAGACATAACCGGCGTTATCCTCTAAAATATTAATCGCAACCAGGTTCAATTAACTGTTTCGGTGTGGAACCACATTACGACGGGATACAAACCAGAAAAAGCCCTGGATCTGGCCAACAAGTATGCGAAAAATGCGAAAGTACCAGCCAGATGAGGGCAAATCCCAGACCTAACCGAGACATAACCGGCGTTATCCTTTAAAATATTAATCGCAACCAGGTTTAATTGACTGTTTCGGTGTGGTACCGCATTACTACGTGATACAGACCAGAAAAAGGCCAGGATCTGGCCAACAAGTATGCGAAAAATGCGAAAGTACGAGCCAGATGAGGGCAAGTCCCAGGCCTAACCGAGATATAACCGGCGTTATCCTCTAGAATATTAATCGCAACCAGGTTTAATTGACTGCTTCGGTGTGGTACCGCATTTCTACGTGATACAGACCAGAAAAACGCCAGGATCTGGCCAACAAGTATGCGAAAAATGCGAAAGTACGAGCCAGATGAGGGCAAATACCAGACCTAACCGAGACGTAACCGGCTTTATCCTTTAAAATATTAATCGCAACCAGGTTTAATTGACTGTTTCGGTGTGGTACCGCATTACTACGTGATACAGACCAGAAAAAGGCCAGGATCTGGCCAACAAGTATGCGAAAAATGCGAAAGTACGAGCCAGATGGGGGAAATACCAGACCTATCCCTGACATAACCGGCGTCATCCTCTAAAATATTAATCGCAACCAGGTTTAATTGACTGTTTCAGTGTGGTACCGCATTAGTGTGTTACGAGCCAGGGCCGTGCAGCGCGCGTGGCCTGCGAGTGCGAGAGAGAGTATGGAATATGGTATCAATTTGTTAGTTTGGTACACGGACGAACCCGATGCGAAATCGGGTTGCCACTAGGATAGTTGATAACGAGAACGAACCTGATGCGAAATCAGGGAGCCTCTGGGATGGAGTCACGTACGGACGAACCTGGTGCGAAACCAGGGAGGCGTAGGAGGGTGAAACGTCGTGAACGGGTACCCGATGCGAAATCGGGGAGTCACTAGGATTGTTGATAACGACGCAGACGAACCCAATTCGAAATCGGGGAGCTGCTAGGAGGTTGGAAGAAACGGAGACGAACTCAATGCGAAATCGAGGAGCTGCTGGGAGGTTGGATAAATCACAGACGAACCTGATGCGAAATCAGGGAGCCGCTAGGATGGTAATAGATTGCGTGGACGAACTCGATGCGTAATCGAGGAGCCACTAGGTTGTAAGAGGTTGTATTTGGATTTGGGGATGTGTTAATTGAACTCGTAACTGTGAATTATTAAATATAATATAACCCGAGCGGTAAGATTATATTATTATGGGAACGTTTAACTAATAATGATCGCTTTATATAATTGTGGGTTAAAGAAGTTGGGTAACTCTGATTTGATAATAAAAGTAGATATATTCTTAAATCAACAACTAAAATACAATTGTTTCGTGTATCTTATGTCGCGATCAAAGAATGATTATATTTACCTAAAATGACCTTGCTCGGTGTTGACGCACTGGCGATGCGAGGGTATGTCAGTTGGAAATAAAGGCCGCAATAGAATTTATGCCGGTTCACGGATTCTATATGGTTTGATACTAAAGGGTACGGTAGCCCGATCTCGCAAGATACAACTGACTATCAAATCGTATACGCGTGACAAGAGATGTGACGTTGACTCTAACGTGACGGTACGATTATGATCCCCGAGTAATGAAATCACGGGGTTTATATACCAAAAAATATGTGTGGGGCGGATTCAAAAGTACGTTAGAAATCACCGTGTGCACTATTCTCCGAATTGTATTAATTAACGGGCTGCTCTATTCTCCGAATTGTATTAATTAACGGGCTGCTGCATCGCGACGGAAGTGACCCCCATTTCAAAGGTTAGATAAGTAGCAGGGCGATTTCATAATGCACGCAAGTGGCAAGAAAAATTTGAGGAACGAAACGTTCGACATACGTAACAAGTGCGTGATCCATACCAGGAAAACGCCAGGATCTGGCCAACAAGTATGCGAAAAATGCGAAAGTACGAGCCAGATGTGGGCAAATCCCAGACCTAACCGAGATATAACCGGCGTTATCCTCTAAAATATTAATCGCAACCAGGTTTAATTGACTGTTTTGGTGTGGAACCACATTACTACGTGATCCAAACCAGAAAAAACCCTGTATCTGGCCAAGAAATATGCGAGAAACGCGAAAGTATGAGCCAGATGATTGCAAACACCAGAACTAACGCAGACATAACCAGCGTTATCCTCTAAAATACTAATCCGAACCAGATTTTATTGACTGTTTCAGTGTGGTACCACATTACTACGTGATCCAAACCAAAAAAAGCCAAGGATCTGGCCAAGAAGTATGCGAAAAATACGAAAGCACGAGCAAGATAAGGGCAAATCCCAGACCTAACCGAGACAAAGCCGGCGTTATCCTCTAAAATATTATTCGCAACCAGGTTTAATTGACTGTTTCGGTGTGGTACTGCATTACTACGTGATCCAAACCAGAAAAAGCCCAGGATCTGGCCAACAAGTATGCGAAAAATGCGAAAGTACGAGCCAGATGAGGGCAAATACCAGACCTAACCGAGACATAACCGGCGTTATCCTCTAAAATATTAATCGCGACCATGTTTAATTGACTGTTTCGCTGTGGTACCGCATTACTACGTGATCCAAGCCAGAAGAACGCCAGGATCTGGCCAACAAGTATGCGAAAAATGCGAAAGTACGAGCCAGATGAGGGCAAGTCCCAGGCCTAACCGAGATATAACCGGCGTTATCCTCTACAATATTAATCGCAACCAGGTTTAATTGACTGTTTTGGTGTGGAACCACATTACTACGTGATCCCAACCAGAAAAAACCCTGTATCTGGCCAAGAAGTATGCGAGAAACGCGAAAGTATGAGCCAGATGATTGCAAAAACCAGACCTAACACAGGCATGACCGGCGTTATCCTCTAAAATATTAATCGCAACCAGGTTTAATTGACTGTTTCGGTGTGGTACCGCATTACTACGTGATACAGACCAGAAAAAGGCCAGGATCTGGCCAACAAGTATGCGAAAAATGCGAAAGTACGAACCAGATGAGGGCAAATCCCAGGCCTAACCCAGACATAACCGGCGTTATCCTCCAAACTATTAATCGCAACCAGGTTTAATTGACTGCTTCGGTGTGATGTCGCCTTACTACGTGAAACAAACCAGAAAAAGCCCAGGATCTGGCCGACAAGTATGCGAGAAATGCGAAAGTACGAGCCAGATGAGGGCAAATACCAGACCTAAACCAAACATAGCAGGCGTTATCCTCTAAAATATTAATCGGATCCAGGTTTATTTGACTGTTTCAGTGTGGTACCACATTACTACGTGGTCCAAGCATGAAAAAGGCCAGGATCTGAGTAACAAGTATGCGAAAAATGCGAAATTACGAGCCAGATGAGGGAAAATGCCAGACCTAACCGAGACATAACCGGCGTTATCCTCTAAAATACTAATCGCAACCAGCTTTTATTGACCGTTTCAGTGTAGTACCACATTACTGCGTGATCCAAACCAGAAAAAGTCCAGGATCTGGCCAACAAGAATGCGAAAAATGCGATAGCACGAGCCAGATGAAGGCAAATCCCAGAACTAACCGAGACATAACCGGCGTTATCCTCTAAGATATTAGTCGCAACCAGGGGACAGCATAATTGACTGTTTCCTTGTGGTACCGCATTAGTGCGTGAACCAAACCAGGAAAAGGCCAGGATCTGACCATCAAGTATGCGAGAAATGCGAAAGTACGAGCCAGATGAGGGCAAATACCAGAACTAACCCAGCCATAGCCGGCGTTATCCTCTAAAATATTAACCGAAACCGGGTTTAATTGACTGTTTCGGTGTGGAACCTTATTACTACGGGATCCAAACTAGAAAAAGCCCAGGATCTGGCCAACAAGTATGCGAAAAATGCGAAAGTACGAGCCAGATGAGGGCAAATACCAGAACTAACCCAGACATAACCGGCGTCATCCTCTTAAATATTACTCGCAAACAGGTTTCATTGACTGTTTCGGTGTGGTACCGTATTACTACGTGATACAGACCAGCAAAAGGCCAGGATCTGGGCAACAAGTATGCGAAAAATGGGAAAGTACGAGCCAGATGAGGGCAAGTCCCAGGCCTAACCGAGATATAACCGGCGTTATCCTCTAGAATATTAATCGCAACCAGGTTTAATTGACTGCTTCGGTGTGATATCGCATTACTACGTGAAACAAACCAGAAAAAGCGCAGGATATGGCCAACAAGTATGCGCAAAATGCGAAAGTACGAGCCAGATGAGGGCAAATTCCAGACCTAACCGAGACATAACCGGCGTTATCCTCTAAAATATTAATCGCAACCAGGTTTCATTGACTGTTTCAGTGTGGTACCGCATTAGTGCGTGATCCAAACCAGGAAAAGCCCAGGTTCTGACCAACAAGTATGCGAGAAATGCGAAAGTTCGAGCCAGATGAGGGCAAATCTCAGACCTAACCCAGACATAACCGGCGTTATCCTCTAAACTATTAATCGCAACCAGGTTTAATTGACTGCTTCGGTGTGATGTCGCCTTACTACGTGAAACAAACCAGAAAAAGCCCAGGATCTGGCCAACAAGTATGCGAAAAATGCGAAAGTACGAGCCAGATGAGGGCAAATACCAGAACTAACCCAGACATAACCGGCGTCATCCCCTTAAATATTACTCGCAAACAGGTTTCATTGACTGTTTCGGTGTGGTACCGTATTACTAAGTGATACAGACCAGCAAAAGGCCAGGATCTGGCCAACAAGTATGCGGAAAATGCGAAAGTACGAGCCAGATGAGGGCAAGTCCCAGGCCTAACCGAGATATAACCGGCGTTATTCTCTAGAATATTAATCGCAACCAGGTTTAATTGACTGCTTCGGTGTGATATCGCATTACTACGTGAAACAAACCAGAAAAAGCGCAGGATCTGGCCAACAAGTATGCGAAAAATGCGAAAGTACGAGCCAGATGAGGGCAAATTCCAGACCTAACCGAGACATAACCGGCGTTATCCTCTAAAATATTAATCGCAACCAGGTTTCATTGACTGTTTCGGTGTGGTACCGTATTACTACGTGATACAGACCAGCAAAAGGCCAGGATCTGGCCAACAAGTATGCGAAAAATGCGAAAGTACGAGCCAGATGAGGGCAAATTCCAGACCTAACCGAGACATAACCGGCGTTATCCTCTAAAATATTAATCGCAACCAGGTTTCATTGACTGTTTCAGTGTGGTACCGCATTAGTGCGTGATCCAAACTAGAAAAAGCCCAGGATCTGGCCAACAAGTATGCGAAAAATGCGAAAGTACGAGCCAGATGAGGGCAAATTCCAGACCTAACCGAGACATAACCGGCGTTATCCTCTAAAATATTAATCGCAACCAGGTTTATTTGACTGTTTCAGTGTGGTACCACATTACTACGTGGCCCAAGCATGAAAAAGGCCAGGATCTGTCCAACAAGTATGCGAAAAATGCGAAATTACGATCCAGATGAGGGAAAATCCCAGACCTAACAGAGTCAGAACCGGCGTTATCCTCTAAAATATTAATCGCAACCAGGTTTAATTGACTGTTTCAGTGTGGTACCGCATTACTGCGTGATCCAAACTAGAAAAAGCCCAGGTTCTGGCCAACAAGTATGCGAAAAATGCGAAAGTACGAGCCAGATGAGGGCAAATACCAGAACTAACCCAGACATAACCGGCGTCATCCTCTTAAATATTACTCGCAACCAGGTTTCATTAACTGTTTCGGTGTGGTACCGTATTACTACGTGATACAGACCAGCAAAAGGCCAGGATCTGGCCAACAAGTATGCGAAAAATGCGAAAGTACGAGCCAGATGAGGGCAAATTCCAGACCTAACCGAGACATAACCGGCGTTATCCTCTAAAATATTAATCGCAACCAGGTTTCATTGACTGTTTCAGTGTGGTACCGCATTAGTGCGTGATCCAAACTAGAAAAAGCCCAGGATCTGGCCAACAAGTATGCGAAGAATGCGAAAGTACGAGCCAGATGAGGGCAAGTCCCAGGCCAAACCGATATATAACCGGCGTTATCCTCTTGAATATTAATCGCAACCAGGTTTAATTGTCTGCTTCGGTGTGATATCGCATTACTACGTGAAACAAACCAGAAAAAGCGCAGGATCTGGCCAACAAGTATGCGCAAAATGCGAAAGTACGAGCCAGATGAGGGCAAATTCCAGGCCTAACCGAGATATAACCGGCGTTATCCTCTAGAATATTAATCGCAACCAGGTTTAATTGACTGCTTCGGTGTGATATCGCATTACTACGTGAAACAAACCAGAAAAAGCGCAGGATATGGCCAACAAGTATGCGCAAAATGCGAAAGTACGAGCCAGATGAGGGCAAATTCCAGACCTAACCGAGACATAACCGGCGTTATCCTCTAAAATATTAATCGCAACCAGGTTTCATTGACTGTTTCAGTGTGGTACCGCATTAGTGCGTGATCCAAACCAGGAAAAGCCCAGGTTCTGACCAACAAGTATGCGAGAAATGCGAAAGTTCGAGCCAGATGAGGGCAAATCCCAGACCTAACCCAGACATAACCGGCGTTATCCTCTAAACTATTAATCGCAACCAGGTTTAAATGACTGCTTCGGTGTGATGTCGCCTTACTACGTGAAACAAACCAGAAAAAGCCCAGGATCTGGCCAACAAGTATGCGAAAAATGCGAAAGTACGAGCCAGATGAGGGCAAATACCAGAACTAACCCAGACATAACCGGCGTCATCCCCTTAAATATTACTCGCAAACAGGTTTCATTGACTGTTTCGGTGTGGTACCGTATTACTAAGTGATACAGACCAGCAAAAGGCCAGGATCTGGCCAACAAGTATGCGAAAAATGCGAAAGTACGAGCCAGATGAGGGCAAGTCCCAGGCCTAACCGAGATATAACCGGCGTTATTCTCTAGAATATTAATCGCAACCAGGTTTAATTGACTGCTTCGGTGTGATATCGCATTACTACGTGAAACAAACCAGAAAAAGCGCAGGATCTGGCCAACAAGTATGCGAAAAATGCGAAAGTACGAGCCAGATGAGGGCAAGTTCCAGACCTAACCGAGACATAACCGGCGTTATCCTCTAAAATATTAATCGCAACCAGGTTTCATTGACTGTTTCGGTGTGGTACCGTATTACTACGTGATACAGACCAGCAAAAGGCCAGGATCTGGCCAACAAGTATGCGAAAAATGCGAAAGTACGAGCCAGATGAGGGCAAATTCCAGACCTAACCGAGACATAACCGGCGTTATCCACTAAAATATTAATCGCAACCAGGTTTCATTGACTGTTTCAGTGTGGTACCGCATTAGAGCGTGATCCAAACTAGAAAAAGCCCAGGATCTGGCCAACAAGTATGCGAAAAATGCGAAAGTACGAGCCAGATGAGGGCAAATTCCAGACCTAACCGAGACATAACCGGCGTTATCCTCTAAAATATTAATCGCAACCAGTTTTATTTGACTGTTTCAGTGTGGTACCACATTACTACGTGGCCCAAGCATGAAAAAGGCCAGGATCTGTCCAACAAGTATGCGAAAAATGCGAAATTACGATCCAGATGAGGGAAAATCCCAGACCTAACAGAGTCAGAACCGGCGTTATCCTCTAAAATATTAATCGCAACCAGGTTTAATTGACTGTTTCGGTGTGGCACCGCATTACTACGTGAACCAAGCCAGAAAAAGCCCTGCATCTGGCCAACAAGTATGCGAAAAATGCGAAAGTACGAGCCAGATTGGGGCAAATCCCAGACCTAACCGAGATATAACCGGCGTTATCCTCTAAAATATTAATCGCAACCAGGTTTAATTGACTGTTTTGGTGAGGAACCACATTATTACGTGATACAGACCAGCAAAAGGCCAGGATCTGGCCAACAAGTATGCGAAAAATGCGAATGTACGAGACAGATGAGGGCAAATCGCAGACCTAACCGAGAAATAACCGGCGTCAACCTCTAAAATATTAATCGCATCCAGGTTTAATTAACTGTTTCGGTGCGGAACCTCATTTCTACGGGATCCAAACCAGAATAATCCGAGGATCTGGCCAACAAGTGTGCGAAAAATGCGAAAGTACGAGCCAGATGAGGGCATATACCAGACCTAACCCAAACATAACCGGCGTTATCCTCTAAAATATTAATCGAAACCAGGTTTAATTGACTGTTTCGGTGTGGTACCGCATTACTACGTAATCCAAACCAGAAGAAGGCCAGGATGTGGCCAACAAGTATGCGAAAAACGCGAAAGTATGAGCCAGATCAGGGCAAATACCAGACCTAACCCAGACATAACCGGCGTTATCCTCTTAAATACTAATCGCAACCAGGTTTATTTGACTGTTTCGCTGTAGAACCACATTACACCGTGAAACAAACCACAAAAAGCCCAGGATCTGGCCAACAAGTATGCGAAAAATGCGAAATTACGAGCCAGATGAGGGACAATGCCAGACCTAACCGAGACATAACCGGCGTTATCCTCTAAAATACTAATCGCAACCAGCTTTTATTGACCGTTTCAGTGTAGTACCACATTACTGCGTGATCCAAACCAGAAAAAGTCCAGGATCTGGCCAACAAGAATGCGAAAAATGCGATAGCACGAGCCAGATGAAGGCAAATCCCAGAACTAACCGAGACATAACCGGCGTTATCCTCTAAGATATTAGTCGCAACCAGGGGACAGCATAATTGACTGTTTCCTTGTGGTACCGCATTAGTGCGTGAACCAAACCAGGAAAAGGCCAGGATCTGACCATCAAGTATGCGAGAAATGCGAAAGTACGAGCCAGATGAGGGCAAATACCAGAACTAACCCAGCCATAGCCGGCGTTATCCTCTAAAATATTAACCGAAACCCGGTTTAATTGACTGTTTCGGTGTGGAACCTTATTACTACGGGATCCAAACTAGAAAAAGCCCAGGATCTGGCCAACAAGTATGCGAAAAATGCGAAAGTACGAGCCAGATGAGGGCAAATACCAGAACTAACCCAGACATAACCGGCGTCATCCTCTTAAATATTACTCGCAAACAGGTTTCATTGACTGTTTCGGTGTGGTACCGTATTACTACGTGATACAGACCAGCAAAAGGCCAGGATCTGGGCAACAAGTATGCGAAAAATGGGAAAGTACGAGCCAGATGAGGGCAAGTCCCAGGCCTAACCGAGATATAACCGGCGTTATCCTCTAGAATATTAATCGCAACCAGGTTTAATTGACTGCTTCGGTGTGATATCGCATTACTACGTGAAACAAACCAGAAAAAGCGCAGGATATGGCCAACAAGTATGCGCAAAATGCGAAAGTACGAGCCAGATGAGGGCAAATTCCAGACCTAACCGAGACATAACCGGCGTTATCCTCTAAAATATTAATCGCAACCAGGTTTCA
The DNA here is from genome assembly GCF_051014445.1 of Colletes latitarsis. Taxonomy (NCBI): domain Eukaryota; kingdom Metazoa; phylum Arthropoda; class Insecta; order Hymenoptera; family Colletidae; genus Colletes; species Colletes latitarsis. The sequence continues at coordinate 7,035,003 of NC_135134.1, read as the reverse complement.
TTGACTGTTTCAGTGTGGTACCGCATTAGTGCGTGATCCAAACCAGGAAAAGCCCAGGTTCTGACCAACAAGTATGCGAGAAATGCGAAAGTTCGAGCCAGATGAGGGCAAATCCCAGACCTAACCCAGACATAACCGGCGTTATCCTCTAAACTATTAATCGCAACCAGGTTTAATTGACTGCTTCGGTGTGATGTCGCCTTACTACGTGAAACAAACCAGAAAAAGCCCAGGATCTGGCCAACAAGTATGCGAAAAATGCGAAAGTACGAGCCAGATGAGGGCAAATACCAGAACTAACCCAGACATAACCGGCGTCATCCCCTTAAATATTACTCGCAAACAGGTTTCATTGACTGTTTCGGTGTGGTACCGTATTACTAAGTGATACAGACCAGCAAAAGGCCAGGATCTGGCCAACAAGTATGCGGAAAATGCGAAAGTACGAGCCAGATGAGGGCAAGTCCCAGGCCTAACCGAGATATAACCGGCGTTATTCTCTAGAATATTAATCGCAACCAGGTTTAATTGACTGCTTCGGTGTGATATCGCATTACTACGTGAAACAAACCAGAAAAAGCGCAGGATCTGGCCAACAAGTATGCGAAAAATGCGAAAGTACGAGCCAGATGAGGGCAAATTCCAGACCTAACCGAGACATAACCGGCGTTATCCTCTAAAATATTAATCGCAACCAGGTTTCATTGACTGTTTCGGTGTGGTACCGTATTACTACGTGATACAGACCAGCAAAAGGCCAGGATCTGGCCAACAAGTATGCGAAAAATGCGAAAGTACGAGCCAGATGAGGGCAAATTCCAGACCTAACCGAGACATAACCGGCGTTATCCTCTAAAATATTAATCGCAACCAGGTTTCATTGACTGTTTCAGTGTGGTACCGCATTAGTGCGTGATCCAAACTAGAAAAAGCCCAGGATCTGGCCAACAAGTATGCGAAAAATGCGAAAGTACGAGCCAGATGAGGGCAAATTCCAGACCTAACCGAGACATAACCGGCGTTATCCTCTAAAATATTAATCGCAACCAGGTTTATTTGACTGTTTCAGTGTGGTACCACATTACTACGTGGCCCAAGCATGAAAAAGGCCAGGATCTGTCCAACAAGTATGCGAAAAATGCGAAATTACGATCCAGATGAGGGAAAATCCCAGACCTAACAGAGTCAGAACCGGCGTTATCCTCTAAAATATTAATCGCAACCAGGTTTAATTGACTGTTTCAGTGTGGTACCGCATTACTGCGTGATCCAAACTAGAAAAAGCCCAGGATCTGGCCAACAAGTATGCGAAAAATGCGAAAGTACGAGCCAGATGAGGGCAAATACCAGAACTAACCCAGACATAACCGGCGTCATCCTCTTAAATATTACTCGCAACCAGGTTTCATTAACTGTTTCGGTGTGGTACCGTATTACTACGTGATACAGACCAGCAAAAGGCCAGGATCTGGCCAACAAGTATGCGAAAAATGCGAAAGTACGAGCCAGATGAGGGCAAATTCCAGACCTAACCGAGACATAACCGGCGTTATCCTCTAAAATATTAATCGCAACCAGGTTTCATTGACTGTTTCAGTGTGGTACCGCATTAGTGCGTGATCCAAACTAGAAAAAGCCCAGGATCTGGCCAACAAGTATGCGAAGAATGCGAAAGTACGAGCCAGATGAGGGCAAGTCCCAGGCCAAACCGATATATAACCGGCGTTATCCTCTTGAATATTAATCGCAACCAGGTTTAATTGTCTGCTTCGGTGTGATATCGCATTACTACGTGAAACAAACCAGAAAAAGCGCAGGATCTGGCCAACAAGTATGCGCAAAATGCGAAAGTACGAGCCAGATGAGGGCAAATTCCAGGCCTAACCGAGATATAACCGGCGTTATCCTCTAGAATATTAATCGCAACCAGGTTTAATTGACTGCTTCGGTGTGATATCGCATTACTACGTGAAACAAACCAGAAAAAGCGCAGGATATGGCCAACAAGTATGCGCAAAATGCGAAAGTACGAGCCAGATGAGGGCAAGTTCCAGACCTAACCGAGACATAACCGGCGTTATCCTCTAAAATATTAATCGCAACCAGGTTTCATTGACTGTTTCGGTGTGGTACCGTATTACTACGTGATACAGACCAGCAAAAGGCCAGGATCTGGCCAACAAGTATGCGAAAAATGCGAAAGTACGAGCCAGATGAGGGAAAATCCCAGACCTAACAGAGTCAGAACCGGCGTTATCCTCTAAAATATTAATCGCAACCAGGTTTAATTGACTGTTTCGGTGTGGCACCGCATTACTACGTGAACCAAGCCAGAAAAAGCCCTGCATCTGGCCAACAAGTATGCGAAAAATGCGAAAGTACGAGCCAGATTGGGGCAAATCCCAGACCTAACCGAGATATAACCGGCGTTATCCTCTAAAATATTAATCGCAACCAGGTTTAATTGACTGTTTTGGTGAGGAACCACATTATTACGTGATACAGACCAGCAAAAGGCCAGGATCTGGCCAACAAGTATGCGAAAAATGCGAATGTACGAGACAGATGAGGGCAAATCGCAGACCTAACCGAGAAATAACCGGCGTCAACCTCTAAAATATTAATCGCATCCAGGTTTAATTAACTGTTTCGGTGCGGAACCTCATTTCTACGGGATCCAAACCAGAATAATCCGAGGATCTGGCCAACAAGTGTGCGAAAAATGCGAAAGTACGAGCCAGATGAGGGCATATACCAGACCTAACCCAAACATAACCGGCGTTATCCTCTAAAATATTAATCGAAACCAGGTTTAATTGACTGTTTCGGTGTGGTACCGCATTACTACGTAATCCAAACCAGAAGAAGGCCAGGATGTGGCCAACAAGTATGCGAAAAACGCGAAAGTATGAGCCAGATCAGGGCAAATACCAGACCTAACCCAGACATAACCGGCGTTATCCTCTTAAATACTAATCGCAACCAGGTTTATTTGACTGTTTCGCTGTAGAACCACATTACACCGTGAAACAAACCACAAAAAGCCCAGGATCTGGCCAACAAGTATGCGAAAAATGCGAAACTACGCGCCAGAAGAGGGCAAATGCCAGACCGAACCGAGTCATAACCGGCGTTATCCTCTAAAATATTCATCGCGACCAGGTTTAATTGACTGTATCGGTGTGGAACCGCATTACTACGGGATCGAAACCAGAAAAAACCCAGGATCTGGCCAACTGGAATGCGCAAAATGCGAAAGTACGAGCCAGATGATTGCAAATACCAGACCTAACCCAGACATAACCAGCGTTATCCTCTAATATACTATTCGGAACCAGCTTCTATTGACTGTTTCGGTGTGGTACCATATTACTACGTGATCCAAACCAGAAAAAGCCCAGGATCTGACCAACAAGTATGCGAAAAATACGGAAGCACGAGCAAGACGGGGGCAAATCCCAGATCTAACCGAGACATAACCAGCGTTATCTTCTAAAATACTATTTGGTACCAGCTTCTATTGACTGTTTCAGTGTGGTACCATATTACTACGTGGTCCAATCCAGGGAAAGGCCAGGATCTGGCCAACAAGTATGCGAAAACTGCGAAAGTACGAGCCAGATGAGGGGAAATACCAGATCTAACCCAGACATAACCAGCGTTATCCTCTAAAATACTAATCGGGACCAGCTTTTATTGACCGTTTCAGTGTGATACCACAATACTACGTGGTCCAAGCCAGAGAAAGGCCAGGATCTGGCCAAGAAGTATGCGAAATCGCGAATGTATGAGCCAGATGGTTGCAAATACCAGAACTAACCCTGACATAACCAGCGTTATCCTCTAAAATACTATCCGGTACCAGCTTCTATTGACTGTTTCAGTGTGGTACCATTTTACTACGTGGTCCAAGCCAGAGAAAGGCCGGGATCTGGCCAACAAGTATGCGAAAAATGCGAAAATACGATCCAGATGACGGCAAATCCCAGACCTAACCGTCACATAACCGGCGTTATCCACTAAAATATCAATCGCAACCAGGTGTAATTGACTGCTTCGGTGTGGTACCGCATTACTACGTGATCCAAACCAGAGAAAGCCCAGGATCTTGCCATCAAGTAGGCGAAGAATGCGAAAGTACAAGACAGATGAGGGCAAATACCAGTCCTAACCTAGACATAACCAGCGTTATCCTCTTAAATACTAATCGCAACCAGGTTTAAATGAATGTTTCGCTGTAGAACCACATTACACCGAGAAACAAACCAGAAAAAGCCCAGGATCTGGCCAACAAGTATGCGAAAAATGCGAAAGTACGAGCTGGATGAGGGCAAATACCAGACTTAACCCAGCCATAACCAGCGTTATCCTCTAAAATATTAATCGGAACCAGGTTTAATTGACTGTTTCAGTGTGGTACCTCATTACTACGTGGTCCAAGCCAGAAAAAGGACAGGATCTGGCCAACAAGTATGTGAAAAATGAGAAAGTACGAGCCAGATGAGGGCAAATCCCAGACCTAACCGTGACATAACCGGCGTTATCCTCTAAAATATTAATCGCAACCACGTTTAATTGACTGTTTCGGTGTGGAATTTCATTACTTCGGGATCCAAACCAGAAAAAACCCAGGATCTGGCCAACAAGTATGCCAAATCGCGAAAGTATGAGCCAGATGGTTGCAAATACCAGAACTAACCCAGACATAACCAGCGTTATCCTCTAAAATACTACTCGGAACCAGCTTCTATTGACTGTGTCGGTGTGGTACCATACTGCTACGTGATCCAAACCAGAAAAAGCCCAGTATCTGGCCAACAAGTATGCGAAAAATACGAAAGTACGAGCCAGATGAGGGCAAATACCCGACCAAACCCAGACATAACCAGCGTTATCCTCTAAGATACTAATTGGGACCAGCTTTTATTGACTGTTTCAGTGTGGTACCACATTACTACGTGATCCAAACCAGAAAAACCCCAGGATCTGACCAACAAGTATGCGAAAAATGTGAAAGTACGAGCCAGATGATTGCAAATACCAGAACTAACCCAGACATAACCAGCGTTATCCTCTAAAATACTACTCGGAACCAGCTTCTATTGACTGTGTCGGTGTGGTACCATACTGCTACGTGATCCAAACCAGAAAAAGCCCAGTATCTGGCCAACAAGTATGCGAAAAATACGAAAGTACGAGCCAGATGAGGGCAAATACCCGACCAAACCCAGACATAACCAGCGTTATCCTCTAAGATACTAATTGGGACCAGCTTTTATTGACTGTTTCAGTGTGGTACCACATTACTACGTGATCCAAACCAGAAAAACCCCAGGATCTGACCAACAAGTATGCGAAAAATGTGAAAGTACGAGCCAGATGAGGGCAAGTACCAGACCTAACACAGACATAACCAGCGTTATCCTCTAAAATATTAATCGCAACCAGGTTTAATTGTCTGTTTTGTTGTGGAACGTCATTATTACGGGATCCAAACCAGAAAAAACCCCGAATCTGGCCAAGAAGTATGCGTAAAATGCGAAAGTGCGAGCCAGATGAGGGCAAATCCCAGACCTAACCGTGACATAACCGGCGTTATCCTCTAAAATATTAATAGCAACCACGTTTAATTGACTGTTTCGGTGTGGAATTTCATTACTTCGGGATCCAAACCAGAAAAAACCCAGGATCTGGCCAACAAGTATGCGAAATCGCGAAAGTATGAGCCAGATGGTTGCAAATACCAGAACTAACCCAGACATAACCAGCGTTATCTTCTAAAATACTATTCGGAACCAGCTTCTATTGACTGTTTCAGTGTGGTACCATATTACTACGTGATCCAAACCAGAAAAAGCCCAGGATCTGGCCAACAAGTATGCGAAAAATGCGAAAGAACGAGCCAGATGAGGGCAAACACCCGACCTAACCCAGACATAAACAGCGTCATCCTCTAAAATACTAATCGGGACCAGCTTTTATTGACTGTTTCAGTGTGGTACCATATTCCTACGTGATCCAAACCAGAAAAAGCCCAGGATCTGGTCAACAAGTATGCGTAAAATGCGAGAGTGCGGGCCAGATGAGGTCAAATCCCAGACCTAACCGTGACATAACCGGCGTTGTCCTCTAAAATATTAATCGCAACCAGGTTTAATTGACTGTTTCGGTGTGGAATTTCATTACTTCGGGATCCAAATCAGAAAAAACCCAGGATCTGGCCAACAAGTATGCGAAATCGCGAAGGTATGAGCCAGATGAGGGCAAACCCCAGACCTAACCGAGACATAACAGGCGTTATCCTCTATAATATTAATCGGAACCAGGTTTAATTGACTGCTTCGGTGTGGAACTACATCACTACGGGATCCATACCACAAAAAGCCGAGGATCTGGCCAACAAGTATGCGAGAAATGCGAAAGTACGAGCCAGATGAAGGCAAATCCCAGACCTAACCGTGACATAACCGGCGTTATCCTCTAAAATATTAATCGCAACCAGGTTTAATTGACTGTTTCGGTGTGGAATTTCATTACTTCGGGATCCAAATCAGAAAAAACCCAGGATCTGGCCAACAAGTATGCGAAAAACGCGAAGGTATGAGCCAGATGATTGCAAATACCAGACCTAACCCAGACATAGCCGGCGTTATCCTCCATAATATTAATCGCAACCAGGTTTAATTGACTGCTTCGGTGTGGAACCACATTACGACGGGATCCAAACCACAAAAAACCCAAGATCTGGCCAACAAGTACGCGAAAATTGCGAAAGTATGACCCAGATGTTTCCAAATACCAGAACTAACCCAGACATAACCAGCGTTATCCTCTATAATACTATTCGGTACCAGCTTCTATTGACTGTTTCAGTGTGGTACCATATTACTACGTGGTTCAAGCCTGAGAAAGGCAGGATCTGGCCAACAAGTATGCGAAAAATACGAAAATACGAGCCAGATGACGGCAAATCCCAGACCTAACCGTGACATAACCGGCGTTAACCACTAAAATATTAATCGCAACCAGGTTTAATTGAATGTTTCGGTGTGGCACCGCATTACGACGGGATCCAAATCACAAAAAACCCAAGATCTGGCCAACACGTATGCGAAAAATGCGAAAGTATGTGCTAGATGATGAGAAATACCAGACCTAGCCCAGCCATAACCGGCGTTCTGCACTAAAATATTAATCGCAAACAGGTTTAATTGACTATTTCGGTGTGGAACCACATTACTACAGGATCCACACCAGAAAAAACGCAGGATCTGGCCAAGAAGTTAGCGAAAAACGCGAAAGTATGAGCCAGATGATTGCAAATACCAGAACTAACCGTGACATAACCGGCGTTATCCTCTAAAATACTAATCTGAACCAGCTTTTATTGACTGTTTGAGTGTGGTACCGCATTACTACGTGATGCGAGCCAGAAAAAGCCCAGGACCTTGCCAACAAGTATGCGAAAAACGCGAAGGTATGAGCCAGATGATTGCAAATACCAGACCTAACCGAGACATTACCGACGTTATCCTCTATAATATTAATCGCAACCAGGTTTAATTGACTGTTTCGGTGTGGTACCGCACACTACGTGATGCAAGCCAGAAAAAGCCCAGGACCTTGCCAAAAAGTAGGCGAAAAACGCGAAGGTATGAGCCAGATGAGGGCAAACCCCAGATCTAACCGAGACATAACAGGCGTTATCCTCTATAATATTAATCGCAACCAGGTTTAATTGACTGTTTCGGTGTGGAACTACATCACTACGGGATCCATACCACAAAAAGCCGAGGATCTGGCCAACAAGTATGCGAGAAATGCGAAAGTAAGAGCCAGATGAAGGCAAATCCCAGACCTAGCGGAGACATAACCGGCGTTATCCTCCAAAATATTAATCGCAACCAGGTTTAATTTACTGTTTCGGTGTGGAACCACATCACTACGAGATCCAAACCAGAAAAAACCCAGGATCTGGCCAACAAGTATGCGAAAAACGCGAAGGTATGAGCCAGATGATTGCAAATACCAGACCTAACCGAGACATTACCGACGTTATCCTCTATAATATTAATCGCAACCAGGTTTAATTGACTGTTTCGGTGTGGTACCGCATACTACGTGATGCAAGCCAGAAAAAGCCCAGGACCTTGCCAAAAAGTAGGCGAAAAACGCGAAGGTATGAGCCAGATGAGGGCAAACCCCAGACCTAACCGAGACATAACAGGCGTTATCCTCTATAATATTAATCGCAACCAGGTTTAATTGACTGTTTCGGTGTGGAACTACATCACTACGGGATCCATACCACAAAAAGCCGAGAATCTGGCCAACAAGTATGCGAGAAATGCGAAAGTACGAGCCAGATGAAGGCAAATCCCAGACCTAACCGAGACATAACCGGCGTTATCCTCTAAAATATTAATCGCAACCAGGATTAGTTGACTGTTTCCGTGTGGTACCTCATTACTACGGGGTCCAAACCAGAAAAAACCCAGGATCTGGCCAACAAGTGTGCGAAAAACGCGAAGGTATGAGCCAGATGATTGCAAATACCAGACCTAACCGAGACATTACCGTCGTTATCCTCTATAATATTAATCGCAACCAGGTTTAATTGACTGTTTCGGTGTGGTACCGCATTACTACGTGATGCAAGCCAGAAAAAGCCCAGGACCTTGCCAAAAAGTAGGCGAAAAACACGAAGGTATGAGCCAGATGAGGGCAAACCCCAGACCTAACCGAGACATAACCGGCGTTATCCTCTAAAATATTAATCGCAACTAGGTTTAGTTGACAGTTTCCGTGTGGTACCTCATTACTACGGGGTCCAAACCAGAAAAAACCCAGGATCTGGCCAACAAGTATGCGAATAACGCGAAAGTATGTGCCAGATGATTGCAAATACCGGAACTAACCCAGACATACTCAGTGTTATCCTTTAAAATATTAATCGGAAGCAGGATTAATTAACTGCTTCAGTGTGGTACCACATTACTGCGTGGGCCAAGCCAGAAAAACGCCAGGATCTGGCCAACAAGTATGCGAAAAATGCGAAAGTACGAGCCAGAAGAGGGCAAATACCAGACCTAACCGAGTCATAACCGGCGTTACCCTCTAAAATAATAATCGGAACCAGGTTTAATTGACTGCTCCGGTGTAGAACCGCATTACTACGTGATCCAAGCCAGGAAAAGCCCAGGATCTTGCCAACATGTAGGCGAAAAACGCGAAGGTATGAGCCAGATGAGGGCAAACCCCAGACCTAACCGAGACATAACAGGCGTTATCCTCTATAATATTAATCGCAACCAGGTTTAATTGACTGTTTCGGTGTGGAACTACATCACTACGGGATCCATACCACAAAAAGCCGAGGATCTGGCCATCAAGTATGCGAGAAATGCGAAAGTACGAGCCAGATGAAGGCAAATCCCAGACCTAACCGAGACATAACCGGCGTTATCCTCTAAAATATTAATCGCAACCAGGATTAGTTGACTGTTTCCGTGTGGTACCTCATTACTACGGGGTCCAAACCAGAAAAAACCCAGGATCTGGCCAACAAGTATGCGAAAAACGCGAAGGTATGAGCCAGATGATTGCAAATACCAGACCTAACCGAGACATTACCGACGTTATCCTCTATAATATTAATCGCAACCAGGTTTAATTGACTGTTTCGGTGTGGTACCGCATTACTACGTGATGCAAGCCAGAAAAAGCCCAGGACCTTGCCAGAAAGTAGGCGAAAAACGCGAAGGTATGAGCCAGATGAGGGCAAACCCCAGACCTAACCGAGACATAACCGGCGTTATCCTCTAAAATATTAATCGCAACTAGGTTTAGTTGACAGTTTCCGTGTGGTACCTCATTACTACGGGGTCCAAACCAGAAAAAACCCAGGATCTGGCCAACAAGTATGCGAATAACGCGAAAGTATGTGCCAGATGATTGCAAATACCGGAACTAACCCAGACATACTCAGTGTTATCCTTTAAAATATTAATCGGAAGCAGGATTAATTAACTGCTTCAGTGTGGTACCACATTACTGCGTGGGCCAAGCCAGAAAAACGCCAGGATCTGGGCAACAAGTATGCGAAAAATGCGAAGTTAGAGCCAGAAGAGGGCAAATACCAGACCTAACCGAGTCATAACCGGCGTTACCCTCTAAAATAATAATCGGAACCAGGTTTAATTGACTGCTCCGGTGTAGAACCGCATTACTACGTGATCCAAGCCAGGAAAAGCCCAGGATCTTGCCAACATGTAGGCGAAAAACGCGAAGGTACGAGCCAGATGAGTGCAAATCCCAGACCTAACCGTGGCATAACCGGTGTTATCCTCTAAAATATTAATCGGAACCAGGCTTAATTGGCTGTTTCGGTGTGGTACCGCATTACTACGTGATCCAAGCCAGAAAAAGCCCAGGACCTTGCCAACAAGTAGGCGAAAAACGCGAAGGTACGAGCCAGGTGAGGGCAATTCCCAGACCAAACCGAGACATAACCGGCGTTATCCTCTAAAATATTAATCGGAACCAGGCCTAATTGGCTGTTTCAGTGTTGTACCGCATTACTACGTGATCCAAGCCAGGAAAAGCCCAGGATCTTGCCAACATGTAGGCGAAAAACGCGAAGGTACAAGCCAGATGGGGGCAGTTCCCAGACCTAGTCGAGACATAACCGGCGTTATCCTCCAAAATATTAATCGCAACCTGGTTTAATTTACTGTTTCGGTGTGGGACCACATCACTACGGGATCCAAACCAGAAAAAACCCAGGATCTGGCCAACAAGTATGCGAAAAACGCGAAGGTATGAACCAGATGATTGCAAATACCAGACCTAACCGAGACATCACCGGCGTTATCCTCTAAAATATTAATCGCAACCAGGTTTAACTGACTGTTTCGGTGTGGGACCACATTACTACAGGATCCAAGCCAGAAGAAGGCCAGGACCTTGCCAACAGGTAGGCGAAAAACGCGAAGGTACGAGTCAGATGAGGGCAATTCCCAGACATAGCCGAGACATAACCGGCGTTATCCTCTAAAATATTAATCGCAACAAGGTTTAATTGACTGTTTCTGTGTGGAACCACATTACTACGGGAACCAAACCAGAAAAAGCCCAGGATCTAGCCAACAAGTATGCGAAAAACGCGATGGTATGAGCGAGATGGTTGCAAATACCAGACCTAACAGAGACATAACCGTCGTTATTCTCTAAAATATTAATCGCAACCAGGTTTAATTGACTGTTTCGGTGTGGAACCGCATTACTACGGGATCCAAACCAGATAAAACCCAGGATCTGGCCAACAAGTATGCGAAAAACGCGAAGGTATGAGCGAGATGATTGCAAATACCAGACCTAACCGAGACATAACCGTCGTTATTGTCTAAAATATTAATCGCAACCAGGTTTAATTGACTGTTTCGGTGTGGTACCGCATTACGACGGGATCCAAACCACAAAAAACCCAAGATCTGGCCAACAAATATGCGAAAAATGAGAAAGTATGTGCTAGATGATGGGAAATACCAGAGCTTACCGAGTCATAACCGGCGTTATCCTCTGTAATGTGGATCGAAACCAGGTTTAATTGACTGTTTCAGTGTGGCAGCACACTACTACGGGATCCAAACCATAAAAAACCCAGGATCTGCCCAACAAGTTTGCGAAAAAAGCGAAAGTATGTTCCAGTTGATTGCAAATACCAGAACTAACCCAGACATAACCGGCGTTATCCTCTAAAATATTAATCGCAACCAGGTTTAATTGACTGTTTGAATGTGCTACCACATTACTACGCGATGCAAACCAGAACAAGCCCAGGATCTGGCCAACGAGTGTGCGAAGAATGCGAAAGCATGAGCCAGATGATTGCAAATTCCAGACCTAACACAATCCTAAACGGTGTTATCCTCTAAAATATTCATCGAAAACAGGTTTCATTGACTGTTTCAGTATGGTACCAGATGACTACGTTATCCAAAGCAGAACAAGCCCACAAAAAGCAGAGGATCTGGCCAACAAGTATGCGAACAATGCGAAAGTATGAGACAGATGAGGGCAAATCCCAGGCCTAACACAAATCTAAACGGTGTTATCCTCTTAAATATTAATCGAAACCAAGTTGAATTGGCTGTTTCATTCTGGTACCACATTACTACGTGTTACAAACCAGAAAAGAACACAGGATCTGGCCGACAAGTATGCGAAGAATGCGAAAGTATGAGCCAGAAGAGGGTAAATGCCAAACCAAACCCAGACCTAGCAGTTGTTATTCTCTAAAATACTGACCGGAACCGGGTTTAATTGACTGTTTCAGTGTCTTACCTCATTACTACGTGATCCAAACCAGAAAAAGCCCAGGATCTGGCCAACAAGTGTGCGAAGATTGCGAAAGTATAAGCCAGATGAGGGCAAATCCCAGACCCAATCGAGACCCAACCAGTGTTATACTTTAAAGCGTTGATCGAGGTCAGCTTTAATTGACTGTTTCAGTGTAGTACCACATTACTACATAATCCCAACCAGAAAAAGTCTAGAATCTTGTCAACAAGCATGCGAGAAATGCGAAAGTATGAGCCAGATGATTGCAAATTCCAGACCTGCCACAAACCTAAGCGGTGTTATCCTCTAAAATATTAATCGAAACCATGTTGAATTGACTGTTTCAGTCTGGTACCACATTACTACGCGATCCAAACCAGAAAAAAACACAGGATCTGGCGAACAAGTATGCGAGGAATTCGAAAGTATGACCCATATGATAGCAAATACCAGACCTAACTCAGACCTAACCCATGTTATCCTCTAAAATGTTCATCGAATCCAGGTTTAATTGACTGTTTCAGTATGGTACCACATGACTACGTGATCCAAACCAGAACAAGCCCAGGATCTGGCCAACAAATGTGCGAAGAATGCGAAAGTATGAACCAGATGATTGCAAATACCAGACCTAACACCAACCTGAACCGTGTTATCCTCTAAAATATTGGTCGAATCGAGGTTTAGTTGACTGTTTCATTCTGATACCACATTACTACGAGATCCAAACCAGTCAAAAACTCAGGATCTGGCCCACAAGTATGCGAAAAACGCGAGGGTATGAGCGAGATGGTTGCAAATACCAGACCTAACCGAGACTTTACCGTCGTTATCCTCTAAAATATTAATCGCAACCAGGTTCAATTGACTGTTTCGGTGTGGTACAGCATTACTACGTGATCCAAGCCAGAAAAAGCCCAGGACCTTGCCAACAAGTAGGCGAAAAACGCGAAGGTACGAGCCAGATGAGGGCAGTTCCCAGACCAAGCCGAGACATAACTGGCGTTGTCCTCTAAAATATTAATCGCAACCAGGTTTAATTGACTGTTTCGGTGTGGAACCACATCACTACGGGATCCAAACCAGAAAAAGCCCAGGATCTCCCCAACAAGTAGGCGAAAAACGCGAAGGTACGAGCCAGATGGGGGCAGTTCCCAGACCTAGTCGAGACATAAACGGCGTTATCCTCTAAAATGTTAATCGCAACCAGGTTTAATTGACTGTTCCGGTGTGGTACCGCATTACTACGTGATCCAAGCCAGAAAAAGCCCAGGACCTTGCCAACAAGTAGGCGAAAAACGCGAAAGTATGAGCCAGCTGATTGCAAATACCAGTACTAACCCAGACATAACCAGCGTTATCCTCGAAAATACTAATCGGAACCAGATTTTATTGACCGTTCAGTGTGGTACCACATTGCTACCAGATCCAAACCAGAAAAAGCCCAGGATCTGGCCAACAAGTATGCGAAAAACGCGAGGGTATGAGCGAGATGATTGCAAATACCAGACCTAACCGAGACATTACCGTCGTTATCCTCTAAAATATTAATCGCAACCAGGTTTAATTGACTGTTTCGGTGTGAAACCACATTACGACGGGACACAAACCAGAAAAACCCCAGGATCTGGCCAACAAGTATGCGAAAAATGTGAAAGTACGAGCCAGATAGGGGAAATACCAGACCTAACCCGGACATAACCGGCGTCATCCTCTAAAATATTAATCGCAACCAGGTTTAATTGACTGTTTCGGTGTGAAACCACATTACGACGGGATACAAACCAGAAAACCCCCAGGATCTGGCCAACAAGTATGCGAAAAATGTGAAAGTACGAGCCAGATGATTGCAAATACCAGAACTAACCCAAACATAACCAGCGTTATCCTCCAAAACATTAATCGCAACCAGGTTTAATTGACTGTTTCAGTGTGGTACCGCATTAGGTGTGTTACGAGCCAGGGCCGTGCAGCGCGCGTGGCCTGCGAGTGCGAGAGAGAGTATGGAATATGGTATCAATTTGTTAGTTTGGTACACGGACGAACCCGATGCGAAATCGGGTTGCCGCTAGGATAGTTGATAACGAGGACGAACCTGGTGCGAAACCAGGGAGGCGTAGGAGGGTGAAACGTCGTGAACGGGTACCCGATGCGAAATCGGGGAGTCACTAGGATTGTTGATAACGACGCAGACGAACCCAATTCGAAATCGGGGAGCTGCTAGGAGGTTGGAAGAAACGCAGACGAACTCAATGCGAAATCGACGAGCTGCTGGGAGGTTGGATAAATCACAGACGAACCTGATGCGAAATCAGGGAGCCGCTAGGATGGTAATAGATTGCGTGGACGAACTCGATGCGTAATCGAGGAGCCACTAGGTTGTAAGAGGTTGTATTTGGATTTGGGGATGTGTTAATTGAACTCGTAACTGTGAATTATTAAATATAATATAACCCGAGCGGTAAGGTTATATTATTATGGGAACGTTTAACTAATAATGATCGCTTTATATAATTGTGGGTTAAAGAAGTTGGGTAACTCTGATTTGATAATAAAAGTAGATATATTCTTAAATCAACAAATAAAATACAATTGTTTCGTGTATCTTATGTCGCGATCAAAGAATGATTATATTTACCTAAAATGACCTTGCTCGGTGTTGACGCACTGGCGATGCGAGGGTATGTCAGTTGGAAATAAAGGCCGCAATAGAATTTATGCCGGCTCACGGATTCTATATGGTTTGATACTAAAGGGTACGGTAGCCCGATTTCGCAAGATACAACTGACTATCAAATCGTATACGCGTGACAAGAGATGTGACGTTGACTCTAACGTGACGGTACGATTATGATCCCCGAGTAATGACATCACGGGGTTTATATACCAAAAAATATGTGTGGGGCGGATTCAAAAGTACGTTAGAAATCGCCGTGTGCACTATTCTCCGAATTGTATTAATTAACGGGCTGCTCTATTCTCCGAATTGTATTAATTAACGGGCTGCTGCATCGCGACGGAAGTGACCCCCATTTCAAAGGTTGGATAAGTAGCAGGGCGATTTCATAATGCACGCAAGTGGCAAGAAAAATTTGAGGAACGAAACGTTCGACATACGTAACAAGTGCGTGATCCATACCAGGAAAACGCCAGGATCTGGCCAACAAGTATGCGAAAAATGCGAAAGTACGAGCCAGATGTGGGCAAATCCCAGACCTAACCGAGATATAACCGGCGTTATCCTCTAAAATATTAATCGCAACCAGGTTTAATTGACTGTTTTGGTGTGGAACCACATTACTACGTGATCCAAACCAGAAAAAACCCTGTATCTGTTCAACAAGTAAGCGAAAAATGCGAAAGTACGAGCCAGATGAGGGCAAATACCAGACCTAACCCAGACATAACCGGCGTTATCCTCTAAAATATGAATCGAAACCAGGTTTAATTGATTGTTTCCGTGTGGTACCGAATTACTACGTGATCCAAACCAGAAAAAGGCCAGGATCCGGCCAACAAGTATGCGAAAAACGCGAAAGTATTAGCCAGATGATTGCAAATACCAGAACTAACCCAGACATAACCAGCGGTGTCCTCAAAAATACTAATCGGAACCAGGCTTTATTGACTGTTTCAGTGTGGTACCACATTACTACGTGGGCCAAGCCTGAAAAAGCCCAGGATCTGGCCAACAAGTATGCGAAAAATACGAAAGCACGAGCAAGATAAGGGCAAATCCCAGACCTAACCGAGACAAAGCCGGCGTTATCCTCTAAAATATTATTCGCAACCAGGTTTAATTGACTGTTTCGGTGTGGTACTGCATTACTACGTGATCCAAACCAGAAAAAGCCCAGGATCTGGCCAACAAGTATGCGAAAAATGCGAAAGTACGAGCCAGATGAGGGCAAATACCAGACCTAACCGAGACATAACCGGCGTTATCCTCTAAAATATTAATCGCGACCATGTTTAATTGACTGTTTCGCTGTGGTACCGCATTACTACGTGATCCAAGCCAGAAGAACGCCAGGATCTGGCCAACAAGTATGCGAAAAATGCGAAAGTACGAGCCAGATGAGGGCAAGTCCCAGGCCTAACCGAGATATAACCGGCGTTATCCTCTACAATATTAATCGCAACCAGGTTTAATTGACTGTTTTGGTGTGGAACCATATTACTACGTGATCCCAACCAGAAAAAACCCTGTATCTGGCCAAGAAGAATACGAGAAACGCGAAAGTATGAGCCAGATGATTGCAAAAACCAGACCTAACACAGGCATGACCGGCGTTATCCTCTAAGATATTAACCGCAACCAGGTTTAATTGACTGTTTCAGTGTGGTACCGCATTAGTGCGTGATCCAAGCATGAAAAAGGCCAGGATCTGACCAACAAGTATGCGAAAAATGCGAAATTACGAGCCAGATGAGGGAAAATGCCAGACCTAACCGAGACATAACCGGCGTTATCCTCTAAAATACTAATCGCAACCAGCTTTTATTGACCGTTTCACTGTAGTACCACATTACTACGTGATCCAAACCAGAAAAAGTCCAGGATCTGGCCAACAAGAATGCGAAAAATGCGATAGCACGAGCCAGATGGAGGCAAATCCCAGAACTAACCGAGACATAACCGGCGTTATCCTCTAAAATATTAGTCGCAACCAGGGGACAGCATAATTGACTGTTTCCTTGTGGTACCGCATTAGTGCGTGAACCAAACCAGGAAAAGGCCAGGATCTGACCAACAAGTATGCGAGAAATGCGAAAGTACGAGCCAGATGAGGGGAAATACCAGAACTAACCCAGCCATAGCCGGCGTTATCCTCTAAAACATTAACCGAAACCGGGTTTAATTGACTGTTTCGGTGTGGAACCTTATTACTACGGGATCCAAACTAGAAAAAGCCCAGGATCTGGCCAACAAGTATGCGAAAAATGCGAAAGTACGAGCGAGATGAGGGCAAATACCAGAACTAACCCAGACATAACCGGCGTCATCCTCTTAAATATTACTCGCAACCAGGTTTCATTGACTGTTTCGGTGTGGTACCGTATCACTACGTGACACAGACCAGCAAAAGGCCAGGATCTGGCCAACAAGTATGCGAAAAATGCGAAAGTACGAGCCAGATGAGGGCAAGTCCCGGGCCTAACCGAGATATAACCGGCGTTATCCTCTAGAATATTAATCGCAACCAGGTTTAATTGACTGCTTCGGTGTGATATCGCATTACTACGTGAAAAAAAACCAGAAAAAGCGCAGGATCTGGCCAACAAGTATGCGCAAAATGCGAAAGTACGAGCCAGATGAGGGCAAATTCCAGACCTAACCGAGACATAACCGGCGTTATCCTCTAAAATATTAATCGCAACCAGGTTTCATTGACTGTTTCAGTGTGGTACCGCATTAGTGCGTGATCCAAACTAGAAAAAGCCCAGGATCTGGCCAACAAGCATGCGGAAACTGCGAAAGTACGAGCCAGATGAGGGCAAATCCCAGGCCTAACCGAGACATAACCGGCGTTATCCTCTAAAATATTAATCGCAACCAGGTTTAATTGACTGTTTCGGTGTGGTACCGCATTACTACGTGATACAGACCAGAAAAACGCCAGGATCTGGCCAACAAGTATGCGAAAAATGCGAAAGTACGAGCCAGATGAGGGCAAATACCGAACCTAACCGAGACGTAACCGGCTTTATCCTTTAAAATATTAATCGCAACCAGGTTTAATTGACTGTTTCGGTGTGGTACCGCATTACTACGTGATACAGACCAGAAAAAGGCCAGGATCTGGCCAACAAGTATGCGAAAAATGCGACAGTACGAGCCAGATAAGGGCAAATCCCAGACCTAACCGAGACGTAACCGGCGTTACCCTTTAAAATATTAATCACAACCAGGTTTAATTGATTGTTTCGGTGTGGTACCGCATTACTACGTGATACAGACCAGAAAAAGGCCAGGATCTGGCCAACAAGTATGCGAAAAATGCGAAAGTACGAGCCAGATGAGGGCAAATCCCAGACCTAACCAAGACATAACCGGCGTTATCCTCTAAAATATTAATCGCAACCAGGTTTAATCGACTGTTTCGGTGTGGTACCGCATTACTACGTGATCCGAACCAGAAAAAGCCCAGGATCTGGCCAACAAGTATGCGAAAAATGCGAAAGTAGGAGCCAGATGATTGCAAATACCAGTCCTAACCCAAACATAACCAGCGTTATCCTCCAAAATATTCATCGCAACCAGGTTTCATTGACTGCTTCGGTGCGGAACCACATTACGACAGGATACAAACCCGAAAAAGCCCTGGATCTGGCCAATAAGTATGCGAGAAATGCGAATGTACGAGACAGATGAGGGCAAATCGCAGACCTAACCGAGAAATAACCGGCGTTATCCTCTAAAATATTAATCGCAACCAGGTTTAATTGACTGTTTCGGTGTGGTATCGCATTACTACGTGATACAGACCAGAAAAACGCCAGGATCTGGCCAACAAGTATGCGAAAAATGCGAAAGTACGAGCCAGATGAGGGCAAATACCAGACCTAACCGAGACGTAACCGGCGTTATCCTCTAAAATATTAATCGCAACCAGGTTTAATTGACTGTTTGGTGTGGAACCATATTACTACGTGATCCCAACCAGAAAAAACCCTGTATCTGGCCAAGAAGTATGCGAGAAACGCGAAAGTATGAGCCTGATGATTGCAAAAACCAGACCTAACACAGGCATGACCGGCGTTATCCTCTAAGATATTAACCGCAACCAGGTTTAATTGACTGTTTCAGTGTGGTACCGCATTAGTGCGTGATCCAAGCATGAAAAAGGCCAGGATCTGACCAACAAGTATGCGAAAAATGCGAAATTACGAGCCAGATGAGGGAAAATGCCAGACCTAACCGAGACATAACCGGCGTTATCCTCTAAAATACTAATCGCAACCAGCTTTTATTGACCGTTTCAGTGTAGTACCACATTACTACGTGATCCAAACCAGAAAAAGTCCAGGATCTGGCCAACAAGAATGCGAAAAATGCGATAGCACGAGCCAGATGGAGGCAAATCCCAGAACTAACCGAGACATAACCGGCGTTATCCTCTAAAATATTAGTCGCAACCAGGGGACAGCATAATTGACTGTTTCCTTGTGGTACCGCATTAGTGCGTGAACCAAACCAGAAAAAGTCCAGGATCTGGCCAACAAGAATGCGAAAAATGCGATAGCACGAGCCAGATGGAGGCAAATCCCAGAACTAACCCAGACATAACCGGCGTCATCCTCTTAAATATTACTCGCAACCAGGTTTCATTGACTGTTTCGGTGTGGTACCGTATCACTACGTGACACAGACCAGCAAAAGGCCAGGATCTGGCCAACAAGTATGCGAAAAATGCGAAAGTACGAGCCAGATGAGGGCAAGTCCCGGGCCTAACCGAGATATAACCGGCGTTATCCTCTAGAATATTAATCGCAACCAGGTTTAATTGACTGTTTCGGTGTGGAACCACATCACTACGGGATCCAAACCAGAAAAAGCCCAAGATCTCCGCAACAAGTAGGCGAAAAACGCGAAGGTACGAGCCAGATGGGGGCAGTTCCCAGACCTAGTCGAGACATAACCGGCGTTATCCTCCAAAATATTAATCGCAACCAGGTTTAATTTACTGTTTCGGTGTGGAACCACATCACTACGGGACCCAAACCAGAAAAAGCCGAGGACCTTGCCAAAAAGTAGGCGAAAAACGCGAAGGTATGAGCCAGATGAGGGCAAACCCCAGACCTAACCGAGACATCACCGGCGTTATCCTCTAAAATATTAATCGCAACCAGGTTTAACTGACTGTTTCGGTGTGGTACCGCATTACGACGGGATCCAAATCACAAAAAACCCAAGATCTGGCCAACAAGTATGCGAAAAATGCGAAAGTATGTGCTAGATGATGGGGAATACCAGACCTAACCCAGCCATAACCGGCGTTCCCCACTAAAATATTAATCGCAAACAGGTTTAATTGACAATTTCGGTGTGGAACCACATTACTACAGGATCCACACCAGAAAAAACGCAGGATCTGGCCAAGAAGTTAGCGAAAAACGCGAAAGTATGAGCCAGATGATTGCAAATACCAGAACTAACCGAGACATAACCGGCGTTATCCTCTAAAATACTAATCTGAACCAGCTTTTATTGACTGTTTCAGTGTGGTACCACATTACTACGTGATCCAAACCAGAAAAAGCCCAGGATCTTGCCAAGAAGTAGGGGAAAAACGCGAAGGTACGAGCCAGATGAGGGCAAATCCCAGACCTAACCGAGACATAACCGGCGTTATCCTCTAAAATATTAATCGGAACTAGGCTTAATTGGCTGTTTCAGTGTGGTACCGCATTACTACGTGATCCAAGCCAGAAGAAGGCCAGGACCTTGCCAACAGGTAGGCGAAAAACGCGAAGGTACGAGTCAGATGAGGGCAAACCCCAGACCTAACCGAGACATAACCGGCGTTATCCTCTAAAATATTAATCGCAACTAGGTTTAGTTGACAGTTTCCGTGTGGTACCTCATTACTACGGGGTCCAAACCAGAAAAAACCCAGGATCTGGCCAACAAGTATGCGAATAACGCGAAAGTATGTGCCAGATGATTGCAAATACCGGAACTAACCCAGACATACTCAGTGTTATCCTTTAAAATATTAATCGGAAGCAGGTTTAACTGACTGTTTCGGTGTGGTACCGCATTACGACGGGATCCAAACCACAAAAAACCCAAGATCTGGCCAACAAGTATGCGAAAAATGAGAAAGCAAGTGCTAGATGATGGGAAATACCAGACCTAACCCAGGCAAAACCGGCGTCCTCCACTAAGGAATTTACCCCAACCAGGTTTAATTGACTGTTTCAGTGTGGTACCACATTACTGCGTGGTCCAAGCCAGAAAAAAACTAGCATCAGGCCAACAAGTATCCGAAAAATGGGAAAATACGATCCAGATGACGGCAAATCCCAGACCTAACCGTGACATAACCGGCGTTATCCACTAAAATATTAATCGCAACCAGGTTTAATTGACTGCTTCGGTGTGGTACCGCATTACTACGTGATCCAAACCAGAGAAAGCCCAGGATCTTGCCAACAAGTAGGCGAAAAATGCTAAGGTACGAGCCAGATGAGGGCAAATCCCAGACCTAACCGTGACATAACCGGCGTTATCCTCTAAAATATTAATCGCAACCAGGTTTAATTGACTGTTTCGGTGTGGAATTTCATTACTTCGGGATCCAAATCAGAAAAAACCCAGGACCTGGCCAACAAGTATGCGAAATCGCGAAAGTATGAGCCAGATGGTTGCAAATACCAGAACTAACCCAGACATAACCAGCGTTATCTTCTAAAATACTATTCGGAACCAGCTTCTATTGACTGTTTCAGTGTGGTACCATATTACTACGTGATCCAAACCAGAAAAAGCCCAGGATTTGGCCAACAAGTATGCGAAAAATGCGAAAGAACGAGCCAGATGATTGCAAATACCAGACCTAACCCAGACATAGCCGGCGTTATCCTCCATAATATTAATCGCAACCAGGTTTAATTGACTGCTTCGGTGTGGAACCACATTACGACGGGATCCAAACCACAAAAAACCCAAGATCTGGCCGACAAGTACCCGAAAATTGCGAAGGTATGAGCCATGTGAGGGCAAATACCAGACCTAACCGAGACATTACCGACGTTATCCTCTAAAATATTAATCGGAACCAGGTTTAATTGACTGTTTCAGTGTGGTACCATGTTACTACGTGGTCCAAGCCAGAGAAAGGCCAGGATCTGGCCAACAAGTATGCGAAAACTGCGAAGGTACGAGCCAGATGAGGGCAAATCCCAGACCTAACCGAGACAAAGCCGGCGTTATCCTCTAAAATATTATTCGCAACCAGGTTTAATTGACTGTTTCGGTGTGGTACTGCATTACTACGTGATCCAAACCAGAAAAAGCCCAGGATCTGGCCAACAAGTATGCGAAAAATGCGAAAGTACGAGCCAGATGAGGGCAAATACCAGACCTAACCGAGACATAACCGGCGTTATCCTCTAAAATATTAATCGCGACCATGTTTAATTGACTGTTTCGCTGTGGTACCGCATTACTACGTGATCCAAGCCAGAAGAACGCCAGGATCTGGCCAACAAGTATGCGAAAAATGCGAAAGTACGAGCCAGATGAGGGCAAGTCCCAGGCCTAACCGAGATATAACCGGCGTTATCCTCTACAATATTAATCGCAACCAGGTTTAATTGACTGTTTTGGTGTGGAACCATATTACTACGTGATCCCAACCAGAAAAAACCCTGTATCTGGCCAAGAAGAATACGAGAAACGCGAAAGTATGAGCCAGATGATTGCAAAAACCAGACCTAACACAGGCATGACCGGCGTTATCCTCTAAGATATTAACCGCAACCAGGTTTAATTGACTGTTTCAGTGTGGTACCGCATTAGTGCGTGATCCAAGCATGAAAAAGGCCAGGATCTGGCCAACAAGTATGCGAAAAATGCGAAAGTACGAGCCAGATGAGGGCAAGTCCCGGGCCTAACCGAGATATAACCGGCGTTATCCTCTAGAATATTAATCGCAACCAGGTTTAATTGACTGCTTCGGTGTGATATCGCATTACTACGTGAAAAAAAACCAGAAAAAGCGCAGGATCTGGCCAACAAGTATGCGCAAAATGCGAAAGTACGAGCCAGATGAGGGCAAATTCCAGACCTAACCGAGACATAACCGGCGTTATCCTCTAAAATATTAATCGCAACCAGGCTTAATTGGCTGTTTCAGTGTGGTACCGCATTACTACGTGATCCAAGCCAGAAGAAGGCCAGGACCTTGCCAACAGGTAGGCGAAAAACGCGAAGGTACGAGTCAGATGAGGGCAAACCCCAGACCTAACCGAGACATAACCAGCGTTATCCTCTAAAATATTAATCGCAACTAGGTTTAGTTGACAGTTTCCGTGTGGTACCTCATTACTACGGGGTCCAAACCAGAAAAAACCCAGGATCTGGCCAACAAGTATGCGAATAACGCGAAAGTATGTGCCAGATGATTGCAAATACCGGAACTAACCCAGACATACTCAGTGTTATCCTTTAAAATATTAATCGGAAGCAGGTTTAACTGACTGTTTCGGTGTGGTACCGCATTACGACGGGATCCAAACCACAAAAAACCCAAGATCTGGCCAACAAGTATGCGAAAAATGAGAAAGCAAGTGCTAGATGATGGGAAATACCAGACCTAACCCAGGCAAAACCGGCGTCCTCCACTAAGGAATTTACCCCAACCAGGTTTAATTGACTGTTTCAGTGTGGTACCACATTACTGCGTGGTCCAAGCCAGAAAAAAACTAGCATCAGGCCAACAAGTATCCGAAAAATGGGAAAATACGATCCAGATGACGGCAAATCCCAGACCTAACCGTGACATAACCGGCGTTATCCACTAAAATATTAATCGCAACCAGGTTTAATTGACTGCTTCGGTGTGGTACCGCATTACTACGTGATCCAAACCAGAGAAAGCCCAGGATCTTGCCAACAAGTAGGCGAAAAATGCTAAGGTACGAGCCAGATGAGGGCAAATCCCAGACCTAACCGTGACATAACCGGCGTTATCCTCTAAAATATTAATCGCAACCAGGTTTAATTGACTGTTTCGGTGTGGAATTTCATTACTTCGGGATCCAAATCAGAAAAAACCCAGGACCTGGCCAACAAGTATGCGAAATCGCGAAAGTATGAGCCAGATGGTTGCAAATACCAGAACTAACCCAGACATAACCAGCGTTATCTTCTAAAATACTATTCGGAACCAGCTTCTATTGACTGTTTCAGTGTGGTACCATATTACTACGTGATCCAAACCAGAAAAAGCCCAGGATTTGGCCAACAAGTATGCGAAAAATGCGAAAGAACGAGCCAGATGATTGCAAATACCAGACCTAACCCAGACATAGCCGGCGTTATCCTCCATAATATTAATCGCAACCAGGTTTAATTGACTGCTTCGGTGTGGAACCACATTACTACGCGATCCAAACCAGAAAAAAACACAGGATCTGGCGAACAAGTATGCGAAGAATTCGAAAGTATGCCCCATATGATAGCAAATACCAGACCTAACTCAGACCTAACCCATGTTATCCTCTAAAATGTTCATCGAATCCAGGTTTAATTGACTGTTTCAGTATGGTACCACATGACTACGTGATCCAAACCAGAACAAGCCCAGTATCTGGCCAACAAATGTGCGAAGAATGCGAAAGCATGAACCAGATGATTGCAAATACCAGACCTAACGCAAACCTAAACGGTGTTATCCTTTAAAATATTGATCGAAACCAAGATGAATTGACTGTTTCAGTCTGATACCAAATTACTACGTGATCCAATCTAGAAAAAGCTCAGGATCTGGCCAACAAGTACGCGAACAATGCGAAAGTATGAGACAGATAGGGGCAAATCCCAGACATAAACGGGACCCAACGGGTGTTATACTTTGAAATATTTATCCAGGTCAGGTTTTATTGACTGTTTCAGTGTGGTACCACGTTACGACATAATCCCAACCAGAAAAAGTGTAGAATCTTGTCAACAAGAATGCGAAAAATGCGGAAGTATGTGCCAGATGATTCCAAATACCAGGCCTAACACCAACCTGAACCGTGTTATCCTCTAAAATATTGGTCGAATCGAGGTTTAGTTGACTGTTTCATTCTGATACCACATTACTACGAGATCCAAACCAGTGAAAAACTCAGGATCTGGCCCACAAGTATGCGAAAAACGCGAGGGTATGAGCGAGATGATTGCAAATACCAGAACTAACCGAGACATTACCGTCGTTATCCTCTAAAATATTAATCGCAACCAGGTTCAATTGACTGCTTCGGTGTGGTACAGCATTACTACGTGATCCAAGCCAGAAAAAGCGCCGGACCTTGCCAACAAGTAGGCGAAAAACGCGAAGGTACGATCCAGATGAGGGCAGTTCCCAGACCTAGCCGAGACATAACCGGCGTTATCCTCTAAAATATTAATCGCAACCAGGTTTAATTGACTGTTTCGGTGTGGCACCACATTAGTGCGTGGTCCAAGCCAGAAAATGGCCAGGATCTGGCCAACAAGTATGCGAAAAATGCGAAACTACGAGCCAGAAGAGGGCAAATACCAGACCTAACCCAGACATAACCGGTGTTATCCTCTAAAATATTAATCGCAACCAGGTTTAATTCACTGTTTCTGTGTGGAACCACATTACTACGGGATCCAAACCATAAAAAACCCAGGATCTGGCCAACAAGTTTGCGAAAAAAGCGAAAGTATGTTCCAGTTGATTGCAAATACCAGAACTAACCCAGACATAGCCTGCGTTATCCTCTAAAATATTAATCGGAACCAGGATTAATTGACTGTTTTAGTGTGGCACCACATTAGTGCGTGGTCCAAGCCAGAAAATGGCCAGGATCTGGCCAACAAGTATGCGAAAAATGCCAAACTACGAGCCAGAAGAGGGCAAATACCAGACCTAACCCAGACATAACCGGTGTTATCCTCTGAAATATTAATCGCAACCAGGTTTAATTCACTGTTTCTGTGTGGAACCACATTACTACGGGATCCAAACCAGAACAAGCCCAGGATCTGGCCAACGAGTGTGCGAAGAATGCGAAAGCATGAGCCAGATGATTGCAAATTCCAGACCTAACACAAACCTAAACGGTGTTATCCTCTAAAATATTCATCGAAAACAGGTTTCATTGACAGTTTCAGTATGGTACCAGATGACTACGTTATCCAAAGCAGAACAAGCCCACAAAAAGCACAGGATCTGGCCAACAAGTATGCGAACAATGCGAAAGTATGAGACAGATGAGGGCAAATCCCAGGCCTAACACAAACCTAAACGGTGTTATCCTCTTAAATATTAATCGAAACCAAGTTGAATTGGCTGTTTCATTCTGGTACCACATTACTACGTGTTACAAACCAGAAAAGAATACAGGATCTGGCCGACAAGTATGCGAAGAATGCGAAAGTATGAGTCTGATGAGGGCAAATCCCGGACCTAACCTTGACCTAACATGCCTTATTCTCTAAAATATTGATCGTGACCAGGTTTAATTGACTGTTTCAGTGTCTTACCTCATTACTACGTGATCCAAACCAGAAAAACCCCAGGATCTGGCCAACAAGTGTGCGAAGATTGCCCTCATCAGGGTCATACTTTCGTATTTTTCACATACTTGTTGAACAGATCCTGGGCTTTTCCGGTTTGGATCACGCAGTAATGTGGTACCACACTGAAACAGTCCACTAAACCTGGTCACGATCAATATTTTAGAGAATAAGGCATGTTAGGTCAAGGTTAGGTCCGGGATTTGCCCTCATCAGACTCATACTTTCGCATTCTTCACATACTTGTTGAACGGATCCTGGGTTTTTTCTGGTTTGGATCACGTAGTAATGTGGTACCGCACTGAAACATTCAATTAAACCTGGTCTCGATAAATATTTTATAGGATAACGCATGTTAGGTCTGGGTAAGGTCTAGGATTTGCCCTCATCAGGCTCGTACTTTCGCGTTTTTCACACACTTGTTGAACAGATCCTGGGTTTTTTTCTGGTTTGGATCACGTAGTAATGTGGTACCACACTGAAACAGTCGATTGAACCTGCTTTCGATGAATATTTTATAGGATAACGCAAGTTAGGTCTGGGATAGGTGTGGGATCTGCCCTCATCAGGCTCATACCTTCGCATTTCTCACATACTTGTTGGCCAGATCCTGGGGTTTTTCTGGTTCGCATCACGTAGTAATGTAGTACCACACTGAAACAGTCAATTAAACCTAGTTTCCACCAATATTTTACAGGACAACGCAAGTTAGGTCTGGGATAGGTCTGGGATTTGCCCTCATCAGGCTCGTACTTTCGCGTTTTTCACACACTTGTTGAACAGATCCTGGGGTTTTTTCTGGTTTGGATCACGTAGTATTGTGTTACCACACTGAAACAGTCGATTAAACCTGGTTTCGATCAATCTTTTTGAGGATAACGCATGTTAGGTCTGGGATAGGTCTGGGATTTGCCCTCATCAGGGTCATACTTTCGTATTTTTCACATACTTGTTGAACAGATCCTGGGCTTTTCCGGTTTGGATCACGCCGTAATGTGGTACCACACTGAAACAGTCCACTAAACCTGGTTTCGATCAATATTTTAGAGGATACCGCATGTTATGTCTAGGTTAGGCCTGGGATTTGCCCTCATCACACTCATACTTTCGCATACTTCACATACTTGTTGAACAGATCCTGGGTTTTTTTCTGGTTTGGATCACGTAGTAATGTTGTACCACACTGAAACAGTCGATTAAACCTGGTTTCGATCAATATTTTTGAGGGTAACGCATGTTAGGTCTGGAATAGGTCTGGGATTTGCCCTTATCAGACTCATACTTTCGCATTCTTCACATACTTGTTGAACGGATCCTGGGTTTTTTCTGGTTTGGATCACGTAGTAATGTGGTACCACACTGAAACATTCAATTAAACCTGGTCTTGATAAATATTTTAGAGGATAACGCATGTTAGGTCTGGGTAAGGTCTAGGATTTGCCCTCATCAGGCTCATACTTTCGCATATTTCTCATACTTCATGGCTAGATCCTGGGCTATTTCTGGATTGGATCACGTTGTAATGTGGTACCACACTGAAACAGTCCATTAAACCTGGTTTCGATCAATATTTTTGAGGATAACGTATGTTAGGTCTAGGTTAGGCCTGGGAGTTTCGCTCATCAGTCTCATACTTTCGCATACTTCACATACTTGTTGAACAGATCCTGGCCTTTTTCTGGTTTGGATCACGTAGCAATGTGGTACCACACTGAAACAGTCGATTAAACCTGGTTTCGATCAATATTTTAGACGATATCGCATGTTAGGTCTGGGATAGGTCTGGGATTTGCCCTCATCAGGTTCATACTTTCGCAGTTTTAACATACATGTTGACCTGATCGAGTGTTTTTTCTGCTTTGAATCACGTAGTAACGTGGACCACACTAAAACTGTCAATTAAACATGGTCTTGATAAATATTTTAGAGGATAACTCATGTTAGGTCTGGCATAGGTCTGGGATTTGCCCCCATCAGACTCATACTTTCGCATACTTCACATACTTGATGAACAGATCCTGGCCTTTTTCTGGTTTGGATCACGTAGCAATGTGGTACCACACTGAAACAGTCGATTAAACCTGGTTTCGATCAATATTTTAAACGATATCGCATGTTAGGTCTGGGATAGGTCTGGGATTTGCCCTCATCAGGGTCATACTTTCGCATTTTTCCCATACTTGTTGAACAGAACCCTGGCTTTTTCTGGTTTGGATCACGTAGTAAAGTGGTACCACACTGAAACAGTCGATTAATCACGGTTTCGATGAATATTTTATAGGATAACGCAAGTTAGGTCTGGGATAGGTGTGGGATCTGCCCTCATCAGGGTCATACTTTCGTATTTTTCACATACTTGTTGAACAGATCCTGGGCTTTTCCGGTTTGGATCACGCAGTAATGTGGTACCACACTGAAACAGTCCACTAAACCTGGTTTCGATCAATATTTTAGAGGATACCGCAAGTTATGTCTAGGTTAGGCCTGGGATTTGCCCTCATCAGACTCATACTTTCGCATACTTCACATACTTGTTGAACAGATCCTGGGTTTGTTTCTGGTTTGGATCACGTAGTAATGTTGTACCACACTGAAGCATTCAATTAAACCTGGTCTTGATAAATATTTTAGAGGATAACGCATGTTAGGTCTGGGTAAGGTCTAGGATTTGCCCTCATCAGGCTCATACTTTCGCATATTTCTAATACTTCATGGCTAGATCCTGGGCTATTTCTGGATTCGATCACGTTGTAATGTGGTACCATACAGAAACAGTCTATTAAACCTGGTTTCGATCAATATTTTTGAGGATAACGCATGTTAGGTCTAGGTTAGGCCTGGGAGTTTCACTCATCAGTCTCATACTTTCGCATACTTCACATACTAGTTGAACAGTTCCTGGGTTATTTCTGGTTTGGATCAGGTAGTAATGTGGTACCACACTGAAACAGTCGATTAAACCTGGTTTCGATCAATATTTTATATGATAATACATGTTAGGTCTGGGTTAGGTCTTGGATTTGCCCTCATCTGGCTCATATTTTCGCATATTTCTCATACTTGTTGGCCAGATCCTGGGCTTTTTCTGGATTGGATCACGTAGTTATGTGGTACCACACTGAAACAGTCGATTAATCCTGGTCTCGATCAATATTTTATTGGATAACGCAAGTTAGGTCTGGGATTTGTCTGGGATCTGCCCTCGTCAGACTCATACTTTCGCATACTTCACATACTTGTTGAACAGATCCTGGGTTTTTTTCTGGTTTGGATCACGTAGTAATGTGGTACCACACCGAAACATTCAATTAAACCTGGTCTTGATAAATATTTATGAGGGTAACGCATGTTAGGTCTGGGTTAGGTCTAGGATTTGCCCTCATCTGGCTCATTCTTTCGCATTTTGCGCATACTCGTTGGCCAGATCCTGGGCTTTTTCTGGTTTGGATCACGTAGTAATGTGGTACCACACTGAAACAGTCGATTAAACCAGGTTTCGATCAATATTTTAGACGATATCGCATGTTAGGTCTGGGTTAGGTCTAGGATTTGCCCTCAACAGGGTCATACTTTCGTGTTTCTCACATACTTGTTGAACAGATCCTGGGCTATTTCTGGATTGAATCACGTAGTAATGTGGTACCACACTGAAACAGTCAATGAAACCTGGTTTCGATCAATATTTTATAGGTTGACGCAAGTTAGGTCTGGGATAGGTCTGGGATTTGCCCTCATCAGGGTCATATTTTCGCGTTTTTCACATACTTGTTGAACAGATCCCTGGCTTTTTCTGGTTTGGATCACGTCCTAATGTGGTACCACACTGAAACAGTCCATCAAACCTGGTTTAGATCAATAATTTAGAGGAAAACGCATGTTAGGTCTAGGTTAGGCCTGGGATTTGCCCTCATCAGACTCATACTTTCGCATACTTCACATACTTGTTGAACAGATCCTGGGTTTTTTTCCGGTTTGGATCACGTAGTAATGTGGTACCACACTGAAACAGTCGATTAAACCTGGTTTCGATCAATATTTTTGAGGATAACGCATGTTAGGTCTGGGATAGGTCTGGGATTTGCCCTCATCAGACTCATACTTTCGCATTCTTCACATACTTGTTGAACGGATCCTGGGCTATTTCTGGATTGAATCACGTAGTAATGTGGTACCACACTGAAACAGTCAATGAAACCTGGTTTCGATCAATATTTTATAGGTTGACGCAAGTTAGGTCTGGGATAGGTCTGGGATTTGCCCTCATCAGGGTCATATTTTCGCGTTTTTCACATACTTGTTGAACAGATCCCTGGCTTTTTCTGGTTTGGATCTTGTCCTAATGTGGTACCACACTGAAACAGTCCATCAAACCTGGTTTAGATCAATAATTTAGAGGAAAACGCATGTTAGGTCTAGGTTAGGCCTGGGATTTGCCCTCATCAGACTCATACTTTCGCATACTTCACATACTTGTTCAACAGATCCTGGGTTTTTTTCCGGTTTGGATCACGTAGTAATGTGGTACCACACTGAAACAGTCGATTAAACCTGGTTTCCACCAAAATTTTACAGGACAACGCAAGTTAGGTCTGGGATAGGTCTGGGATTTGCCCTCATCAGACACATGCTTTCGCATTCTTCACATACTTGTTGAACGGATCCTGGGTTTTTTCTGGTTTGGATCACGTAGTAATATGGTACCACACTGAAACATTCAATTAAACCTGGTCTTGATAAATATTTTAGAGGATAACGCATGTTAGGTCTGGGATAGGTCTGGGATTTGCCCTCATCAGGGTCATATTTTCGCGTTTTTCACACACTTGTTGAACAGATCCCTGGCTTTTTCTGGTTTGGATCACGTCCTAATGTGGTACCACACTGAAACAGTCCATCAAACCTGGTTTAGATCAATAATTTAGAGGAAAACGCATGTTAGGTCTAGGTTAGGCCTGGGATTTGCCCTCATCAGACTCATACTTTCGCATACTTCACATACTTGTTGAACAGATCCTGGGTTTTTTTCCGGTTTGGATCACGTAGTAATGTAGTACCACACTGAAACAGTCAATTAAACCTAGTTTCCACCAAAATTTTACAGGACAACGCAAGTTAGGTCTGGGATAGGTCTGGGATTTGCCCTCATCAGGCTCGTACTTTCGCGTTTTTCACACACTTGTTGAACAGATCCTGGGGTTTTTTCTGGTTTGGATCACGTAGTAACGTGTTACCACACTGAAACAGTCGATTAAACCTGGTTTCGATCAATCTTTTTGAGGATAACGCATGTTAGGTCTGGGATAGGTCTGGGATTTGCCCTCATCAGACACATACTTTCGCATTCTTCACATACTTGTTGAACGGATCCTGGGTTTTTTTCTGGTTTGGATCACGTAGTAATGTTGTACCACACTGAAACAGTCGATTAAACCTGGTTTCGATCAATATTTTTGAGGATAACGCATGTTAGGTCTGGGATAGGTCTGGGATTTGCCCTCATCAGACACATACTTTCGCATTCTTCACATACTTGTTGAACGGATCCTGGGCTATTTCTGGATTGAATCACGTAGTAATGTGGTACCACACTGAAACAGTCAATGAAACCTGGTTTCGATCAATATTTTATAGGTTGACGCAAGTTAGGTCTGGGATAGGTCTGGGATTTGCCCTCATCAGGGTCATATTTTCGCGTTTTTCACATACTTGTTGAACAGATCCCTGGCTTTTTCTGGTTTGGATCACGTCCTAATGTGGTACCACACTGAAACAGTCCATCAAACCTGGTTTAGATCAATAATTTAGAGGAAAACGCATGTTAGGTCTAGGTTAGGCCTGGGATTTGCCCTCATCAGACTCATACTTTCGCATACTTCACATACTTGTTGAACAGATCCTGGGTTTTTTTCCGGTTTGGATCACGTAGTAATGTGGTACCACACTGAAGCAGTCGATTAAACCTGGTTTCGATCAATATTTTTGAGGATAACGCATGTTAGGTCTGGGACAGGTCTGGGATTTGCCCTCATCAGACTCATACTTTCGCATTCTTCACATACTTGTTGAACGGATCCTGGGTTTTTTCTGGTTTGGATCACGTAGTAATGTGGTACCACACTGAAACAGTCCATTAAACCTGGTTTCGATCAATATTCTAGAGAATAACGCATGTTAGGTCTTGGTTAGGTCTCGGATATGCTCTCATCACGCTCGTACTTTCGCATATTTCTCATACTGGATGGCCAGATTCTGGGCTTTTTCTGGTTCGAATCACGTAGTAATGTAGTACCACACTGAAACAGTCAATTAAACCTAGTTTCCACCAAAATTTTACAGGACAACGCAAGTTAGGTCTGGGATAGGTCTGGGATTTGCCCTCATCAGGCTCGTACTTTCGCGTTTTTCACACACTTGTTGAACAGATCCTGGGGTTTTTTCTGGTTTGGATCACGTAGTAACGTGTTACCACACTGAAACAGTCGATTAAACCTGGTTTCGATCAATCTTTTTGAGGATAACGCATGTTAGGTCTGGGATAGGTCTGGGATTTGCCCTCATCAGACACATACTTTCGCATTCTTCACATACTTGTTGAACGGATCCTGGGTTTTTTTCTGGTTTGGATCACGTAGTAATGTTGTACCACACTGAAACAGTCGATTAAACCTGGTTTCGATCAATATTTTTGAGGATAACGCATGTTAGGTCTGGGATAGGTCTGGGATTTGCCCTCATCAGACACATACTTTCGCATTCTTCACATACTTGTTGAACGGATCCTGGGCTATTTCTGGATTGAATCACGTAGTAATGTGGTACCACACTGAAACAGTCAATGAAACCTGGTTTCGATCAATATTTTATAGGTTGACGCAAGTTAGGTCTGGGATAGGTCTGGGATTTGCCCTCATCAGGGTCATATTTTCGCGTTTTTCACATACTTGTTGAACAGATCCCTGGCTTTTTCTGGTTTGGATCACGTCCTAATGTGGTACCACACTGAAACAGTCCATCAAACCTGGTTTAGATCAATAATTTAGAGGAAAACGCATGTTAGGTCTAGGTTAGGCCTGGGATTTGCCCTCATCAGACTCATACTTTCGCATACTTCACATACTTGTTGAACAGATCCTGGGTTTTTTTCCGGTTTGGATCACGTAGTAATGTGGTACCACACTGATGCAGTCGATTAAACCTGGTTTCGATCAATATTTTTGAGGATAACGCATGTTAGGTCTGGGACAGGTCTGGGATTTGCCCTCATCAGACTCATACTTTCGCATTCTTCACATACTTGTTGAACGGATCCTGGGTTTTTTCTGGTTTGGATCACGTAGTAATGTGGTACCACACTGAAACAGTCCATTAAACCTGGTTTCGATCAATATTCTAGAGAATAACGCATGTTAGGTCTTGGTTAGGTCTCGGATATGCTCTCATCACGCTCGTACTTTCGCATATTTCTCATACTGGATGGCCAGATTCTGGGCTTTTTCTGGTTCGAATCACGTAGTAATGTAGTACCACACTGAAACAGTCAATTAAACCTAGTTTCCACCAAAATTTTACAGGACAACGCAAGTTAGGTCTGGGATAGGTCTGGGATTTGCCCTCATCAGGCTCGTACTTTCGCGTTTTTCACACACTTGTTGAACAGATCCTGGGGTTTTTTCTGGTTTGGATCACGTAGTAACGTGTTACCACACTGAAACAGTCGATTAAACCTGGTTTCGATCAATCTTTTTGAGGATAACGCATGTTAGGTCTGGGATAGGTCTGGGATTTGCCCTCATCAGACACATACTTTCGCATTCTTCACATACTTGTTGAACGGATCCTGGGTTTTTTTCTGGTTTGGATCACGTAGTAATGTTGTACCACACTGAAACAGTCGATTAAACCTGGTTTCGATCAATATTTTTGAGGGTAATGCATGTTAGGTCTGGGATAGGTCTGGGATTTGCCCTCATCAGACTCATACTTTCGCATTCTTCACATACTTGTTGAACGGATCCTGGGTTTTTTCTGGTTTGGATCACGTAGTAATGTGGTACCACACTGAAACATTCAATTAAACCTGGTCTTGATAAATATTTTAGAGGATAACGCATGTTAGGTCTGGGTAAGGTCTAGGATTTGCCCTCATCAGGCTCATACTTTCGCATATTTCTAATACTTCATGGCTAGATCCTGGGCTATTTCTGGATTGGATCACGTTGTAATGTGGTACCACACTGTAACAGTCCATTAAACCTGGTTTCGATCAATATTTTTGAGGATAACGCATGTTAGGTCTAGGTTAGGCCTGGGAGTTTCGCTCATCAGTCTCATACTTTCGCATACTTCACATACTTGTTGAACAGATCCTGGGTTTTTTTCTGGTTTGGATCACATAGTAATGTGGTACCACACCGAAACATTCAATTAAACCTGGTCTTGATAAATATTTTAGAGGATAACGCATGTTAGGTCTGGGTTAGGTCTAGGATTTGCGCTCATCAGGGTCATACCTCCGTGTTTCTCACATACTTGTTGAACTGATCCCTGGCTTTTTCTGGTTTGGATCACGTCCTAATGTGGTACCACACTGAAACAGTCCATCAAACCTGGTTTAGATCAATAATTTAGAGGATAACGCATGTTGGGTCTAGGTTAGGCCTGGGATTTGCCCTCATCAGACTCATACTTTCGCATACTTCACATACTTGTTGAACAGATCCTGGGTTTTTTTCCGGTTTGGATCACGTACTAATGTGGTACCACACTGAAACAGTCGATTAAACCTGGTTTCGATCAATATTTTTGAGGATAACGCATGGTGGGTCTGGGATAGGTCTAGGATTTGCCCTCATCAGACTCATACTTTCGCATTCTTCACATACTTGTTGAACGGATCCTGGGTTTTTTCTGGTTTGGATCACGTAGTAATGTGGTACCACACTGAAACATTCAATTAAACCTGGTCTTGATAAATATTTTAGAGGATAACGCATGTTAGGTCTGGGTAAGGTGTAGGATTTGCCCTCATCAGGGTCATATTTTCGCGTTTTTCACATACTTGTTGAACAGATCCCTGTCTTTTTCTGGTTTGGATCACGTACTAATGTGGTGCCACACTGAAACAGTCCATCAAACCTGGTTTCGATCAATATTTTAGAGGATAACGCAATTTAGGTCTGGGATAGGTCTGGGATTTGCCCTCATCAGGCTCGTACTTTCGCGTTCTTCACACACTTGTTGAACAGATCCTGGGTTTTTTCTGGTTTGGATCACGTAGTAATGTGGTACCACACTGAAGCAGACCATTAAACCTGGTTTCAATTATTATTTTAGAGGATAACACATGTTAGGTCTAGGTTAGTTCTGGGATTTGCCCTCATCAGGGTCATACATTCGCAGTTTTAACATACATGTTGTCCTGATCGATGGTTTTTTCTGCATTGGATAACGTAGCAAAATGGTACCACACTGAAACAGTCTTATTAAACCTTGTTTCGATCAATATTTTAGGGAATAACCCATGTTAGGTCTAGGTTAGGTCTGGGATTTGCTCTCATCAGGCTCGTACTTTGGCATTCTCCACATACTTGTTGAACAGCTCCTGGGCTTTTTCTGGTATGGATCACGTGGTAATGTGCTACCACACTGGAACAGTCAATTAAATCTGGTTTCCATCAATCTTTTAGAGGACAACGCATGTTTGGTCTGGGATAGGTCTGGGATTTGCCCTCATCAGGCTCGTACTTTCGCATATTTCTCATACTTGATGGCCAGATTCTGGGCTTTTTCTGGTTTGGATCAAGTAGTAATGTGGTACCACACTGAGACAGTCGATTAAACCCAGTTTCGATGAATATTTTTGAGGATAACGCAAGTTAGGTCTGGGATAGGTCTGGGATTTGCCCTCATCAGGGTCATATTGTCGTATTTTTCACATACTTGTTGACCGGGTCCTGGGTTTTTTCTGGCTTGGGTCACGTAGTAATGTGGTACCACACTGAGACAGTCCATTAAACCTGGTTTCGATCAATATTTTAGAGAATAACGCATGTTAGGTCTAGGTTAGGTCTAGGATTTGCCGTCATCTGGCTCAAACTTTCGCATATTTCTCATACTTGTTGAACAGATCCTGGGTTTTTTTCCGGTTTGGATCACGTAGTAATGTGGTACCACACTGAAACAGTCGATTAAACCTGGTTTCGATCAATATTTTTGAGGATAACGCATGGTGGGTCTGGGATAGGTCTAGGATTTGCCCTCATCAGACTCATACTTTCGCATTCTTCACATACTTGTTGAACGGATCCTGGGTTTTTTCTGGTTTGGATCACGTAGTATTGTGGTACCACACTGAAACATTCAATTAAACCTGGTCTTGATAAATATTTTAGAGGATAACGCATGTTAGGTCTGGGTAAGGTGTAGGATTTGCCCTCATCAGGGTCATATT
This sequence comes from Colletes latitarsis, assembly GCF_051014445.1. NCBI lineage: Eukaryota > Metazoa > Arthropoda > Insecta > Hymenoptera > Colletidae > Colletes > Colletes latitarsis. The sequence continues at coordinate 6,997,948 of NC_135134.1, read as the reverse complement.
TTCGCGTTTTTCACATACTTGTTGAACAGATCCCTGTCTTTTTCTGGTTTGGATCACGTACTAATGTGGTACCACACTGAAACAGTCCATCAAACCTGGTTTAGATCAATAATTTAGAGGATAACGCATGTTAGGTCTAGGTTAGGCCTGGGATTTGCCCTCATCAGACTCATACTTTCGCATACTTCACATACTTGTTGAACAGATCCTGGGTTTTTTTCCGGTTTGGATCACGTACTAATGTGGTACCACACTGAAACAGTCGATTAAACCTGGTTTCGATCAATATTTTTGAGGATAACGCATGGTGGGTCTGGGATAGGTCTAGGATTTGCCCTCATCAGACTCATACTTTCGCATTCTTCACATACTTGTTGAACGGATCCTGGGTTTTTTCTGGTTTGGATCACGTAGTAATGTGGTACCACACTGAAACATTCAATTAAACCTGGTCTTGATAATTATTTTAGAGGATAACGCATGTTAGGTCTGGGTAAGGTGTAGGATTTGCCCTCATCAGGGTCATATTTTCGCGTTTTTCACATACTTGTTGAACAGATCCCTGTCTTTTTCTGGTTTGGATCACGTACTAATGTGGTGCCACACTGAAACAGTCCATCAAACCTGGTTTCGATCAATATTTTAGAGGATAACGCAATTTAGGTCTGGGATAGGTCTGGGATTTGCCCTCATCAGGCTCGTACTTTCGCGTTCTTCACACACTTGTTGAACAGATCCTGGGTTTTTTCTGGTTTGGATCACGTAGTAATGTGGTACCACACTGAAGCAGACCATTAAACCTGGTTTCAATTATTATTTTAGAGGATAACACATGTTAGGTCTAGGTTAGTTCTGGGATTTGCCCTCATCAGGGTCATACATTCGCAGTTTTAACATACATGTTGTCCTGATCGATGGTTTTTTCTGCATTGGATAACGTAGCAAAATGGTACCACACTGAAACAGTCTTATTAAACCTTGTTTCGATCAATATTTTAGGGAATAACCCATGTTAGGTCTAGGTTAGGTCTGGGATTTGCTCTCATCAGGCTCGTACTTTGGCATTCTCCACATACTTGTTGAACAGCTCCTGGGCTTTTTCTGGTATGGATCACGTGGTAATGTGCTACCACACTGGAACAGTCAATTAAATCTGGTTTCCATCAATCTTTTAGAGGACAACGCATGTTACGTCTAGTTTAGGCCTGGGACTTGCCCTCATCAGGGTCATACTTTCGCATATTCCTCATACTTGTTGGCCAGATCCTGGGCTTTTTCTGGATTGGATCACGTAGTCATGTGGTACTACACTGAAGCAGTCGATTAATCCTGGTCTCGAACAATATTTTAGAGGATAACTCATGCTAGGTCTAGGTTAGGCCTGGGATTTGGCCTCATCAGACTCATACTTTCGCATACATCACATACATGTTGAACAGATTCTGGGTTTTTTTCTGGTTTGGATCACGTAGTAATGTGGTACCACACTGAAACAGTCAATGAAACCTGGTTTCGATCAATATTTCTTAGGTTGACGCAAGTTAGGTCTGGGATAGGTCTGGGAATTGCCCTCATCAGTGTCATATTTTCGCGTCTTTCACATGCTTGTTGAACAGATCCCTGGCTTTTTCTGGTTTGGATCACGTACTAATGTGGTACCACACTGAAACAGTCCATCAGAGCTGGTTTCGATCAATATTTTAGATGATGATGCATGTTAGGTCTGGGTTAGGTCTAGGATTTGCCCTCATCTGGCTCATACTTTCGCATATTTCTCATACTTGTTGGCCAGATCCTGGGCTTTTTCTGTATTGGATCACGTAGTTATGTGGTACCACACTGAAACAGTCGATTAATCCTGGTCTCGATCAATATTTTATTGGATAACGCAGGTTAGGTCTGGGATTTGTCTGAGATCTGCCCTCATCAGACTCATACTTTCGCATTCATCACATACTTGTTGAGCAGATCCTGGATTTTTCTGGTTTGGATCAGGTAGTAATGTGGTACCACACTGTAACAGTTGATTAAACCTGGTTTCGATCAATATTTTAGAGGATAACGTATGTCAGGTCTAGGTTAGGCCTGGGATTTGCCCTCATCAGACTCATACTATCGCATATTTCTCATACTTGTTGGCCAGACCCTTGCATTTTTCTGGATTGTATCACGTAGTAACGTGGTACCACACTGAAACAGTTAATTAAACCTGGATACGGCCAATATTTTAGAGGATAACGCATGTTAGGTCTGGGTTAGGTCTAGGATTTGCCCTCATCTGGCTCATAATTTCGCATATTTCTCATACTTCATGGCTAGATCCTGGGCTATTTCTGGATTGGATCACGTTGTAATGTGGTACGACACTGAAGCAGTCAATGAAACCTGGTTCCGATCAATATTTTATAGGTTGACGCATGTTAGGTCTGGGATAGGTCTGGGATTTGCCCACATCAGGGTCATATTTTCGAGTTTTTCACATACTTGTTGAACAGATCCTGTGTTTTTTCTGGTTTGGATCAGGTAGTAATGTGGTACCACACTGAAACAGTCGATTAAACCTGGTTTCGATCAATATTTTAGATGATAATGCATGTTAGGTCTGGGTTAGGTCTAGGATTTGCCCTCATCTGGCTCATACTTTCGCATATTTCTCATACTTGTTGGCCAGATCCTGGGCTTTTTCTGTATTGGATGACGTAGTAATGTGGTACCACACTGAAACAGTCGATTAATCCTGGTCTCGATCAATATTTTATTGGACAACGCACGTTATGTCTAGGTTAGGCCTGGGATTTGCCCTCATCAGACTCATACTTTCGCATACATCACATACTTGTTGAACAGATTCTGGGTTTTTTTCTGGTTTGGATCACGTAGTAATGTGGTACCACACTGAAACAGTCAATGAAACCTGGTTTCGATCAATATTTCTTAGGTTGACGCAAGTTAGGTTTGGGATAGGTCTGGGAATTGCCCTCATCAGTGTCATATTTTCGCGTGTTTCACATGCTTGTTGAACAGATCCCTGGCTTTTTCTGGTTTGGATCACGTACTAATGTGGTACCACACTGAAACAGTCCATCAGACCTGGTTTCGATCAATATTTAAGAGGATAACGCATGTTAGGTCTAGGTTAGGCCTGGGATTTGCCCTCATCAGACTCATACTTTCGCATATTTCTTATACTTCATGGCTAGATTCTGGGCTATTTCTGGATTGGATCACGTTGTAATGTGGTACCACACTGAAACAGTCCATTAAACCTGGTTTCGATCAATATTTTTGAGGATAACGCATATTAGGTCTAGGTTAGTTCTGGGAGTTTCACTCATCAGTCTCATACTTTCGCATACTTCACATACTAGTTGAACAGTTCCTGGGTTATTTCTGGTTTGGATCAGGTAGTAATGTGGTACCACACTGAAACAGTCGATTAAACCTGGTTTCGATCAATATTTTAGAGGATAACGTATGTCAGGTCTAGGTTAGGCCTGGGATTTGCCCTCATCAGACTCATACTATCGCATATTTCTCATACTTGTTGGCCAGACCCTTGCATTTTTCTGGATTGTATCACGTAGTAACGTGGTACCACACTGAAACAGTTAATTAAACCTGGATACGGCCAATATTTTAGAGGATAACGCATGTTAGGTCTGGGTTAGGTCTAGGATTTGCCCTCATCTGGCTCATAATTTCGCATATTTCTCATACTTCATGGCTAGATCCTGGGCTATTTCTGGATTGGATCACGTTGTAATGTGGTACGACACTGAAGCAGTCAATGAAACCTGGTTTCGATCAATATTTTATAGGTTGACGCAAGTTAGGTCTGGGATAGGTCTGGGATTTGCCCACATCAGGGTCATATTTTCGAGTTTTTCACATACTTGTTGAACAGATCCTGTGTTTTTTCTGGTTTGGATCAGCTAGTAATGTGGTACCACACTGAAACAGTCGATTAATCCTGGTCTCGATCAATATTTTATTGGATAACGAAGGTTAGGTCTGGGATTTGTCTGAGATCTGCCCTCATCAGACTCATACTTTCGCATTCATCACATACTTGTTGAACAGATCCTGGATTTTTCTGGTTCGGATCAGGTAGTGATGTGGTACCACACTGTAACAATTGACTAAACCTGGTTTCGATCAATACTTTAAAGGATAACGCATGTTAGGTCTAGGTTAGACCAGGGATTTGCCCTCATCAGACTCATACTATCGCATATTTCTCATACTTGTTGGCCAGATCCTTGCATTTCTCTGGATTGTATCACGTAGTAACGTGGTACCACACTGAAACAGTTAATTAAACCTGGATACGGCGTATATTTTAGAGGGTAACGCATGTTAGGTCTGGGTTAGGTCTAGGATTTGCCCTCATCTGGCTCATAATTTCGCATATTTCTCATACTTCATGGCTAGATCCTGGGCTATTTCTGGATTGGATCACGTTGTAATGTGGTACGACACTGAAACAGTCAATGAAACCTGGTTTCGATCAATATTTTATAGGTTGACGCAAGTTAGGTCTGGGATAGGTCTGGGATTTGCCCACATCAGGGTCATATTTTCGAGTTTTTCACATACTTGTTGAACAGATCCCTGGCTGTTTCTGGATTGGATCACGTAGTAATGTGGTACCACACTGAAACAAACAATTAAACCTGGTCTTGATAAATATTTTAGAGGATAACGCATGTTAGGTCTGGGTTAGGTCTAGGATTTGCCCCCGTGAGGCTCATACATTTCATATTTCTCATACTTCATGGCTAGATCCTTGGCTTTTTCTGGATTGGATCACGTAGTAACGTAGTACCACACTGAAACAGTCAATTAAAACTGGTTTCGATCAATATTTTAGTGGATAACGCAAGTTAGGTCTGGGATAGGTCTGGGATTTGCCCTCATCAGGCACATGCTTACGCAGTTTTAACATACATGTTGACCTGACCGAGGGTTTTTTCTGGTTTGGATCACGTACTAATGTGGTACCACAGTGAAACAGTCCATTAAACCAGGTTTCGATCAATATTTTAGAGGATAACGCATGTTCTGTCTGGGATAGGTCTGGGATTTGCCCTCATCAGGGTCATACATTCGCGTTTTTCACATACTTGTTGAACAGATCCTGGGTTTTTTCTGGTTTGGATCACGTAGTAATGTGTTACCAGACTGAAACAGTCCATTAAACCTGGTTTCGATCTATATTTTAGAGGATAACGCATGTTTGGTCAAGGTTTGGCCTGGGATTTGCCCCCATTAGGGTCATACTTTCGCAGTTTTAACATACATGTTGACCTGATCGATGGTTTTTTCTGGATTGGATCACGTAGTAATGTGGTACCATACCGAAACAGTCCATTAAACCTGGTTGCGATCAATATTTTAGAGGATAACGCAAGTTATGTCTGGGATAGATCCGGGATTTTCCCTCATCGGACTAATACCTTCGCATTCTTCACATACTTGTTAAACAGATCCTGGGTTATTTCTGGTTTAGATCAGGTAGTAATGTGGTACCACACTGAAACATTCAATTAAACCTGGTCTTGATAAATATTTTAGAGGATAACGCATGTTAGGTCTGGGTAAGGTGTAGGATTTGCCCTCATCAGGCTCATACTTTCGCATATTTCTAATACTTCATGGCTAGATCCTGGCCTATTTCTGGATTCGATCACGTTGTAATGTGGTACCGCACTGAAACAGTCCATAAAACCTGGTTTCGATCAATATTTTTGAGGATAACGCAGGTTAGGTCTGGGATTTGTCTGAGATCTGCCCTCATCAGACTCATACTTTCGCATTCATCACATACTTGTTGAGCAGATCCTGGATTTTTCTGGTTTGGATCAGGTAGTAATGTGGTACCACACTGTAACAGTTGATTAAACCTGGTTTCGATCAATATTTTAGAGGATAACGTATGTCAGGTCTAGGTTAGGCCTGGGATTTGCCCTCATCAGACTCATACTATCGCATATTTCTCATACTTGTTGGCCAGACCCTTGCATTTTTCTGGATTGTATCACGTAGTAACGTGGTACCACACTGAAACAGTTAATTAAACCTGGATACGGCGTATATTTTAGAGGGTAACGCATGTTAGGTCTGGGTTAGGTCTAGGATTTGCCCTCATCTGGCTCATAATTTCGCATATTTCTCATACTTCATGGCTAGATCCTGGGCTATTTCTGGATTGGATCACGTTGTAATGTGGTACGACACTGAAACAGTCAATGAAACCTAGTTTCGATCAATATTTTATAGGTTGACGCAAGTTAGGTCTGGGATAGGTCTGGGATTTGCCCACATCAGGGTCATATTTTCGAGTTTTTCACATACTTGTTGAACAGATCCCTGGCTGTTTCTGGATTGGATCACGTAGTAATGTGGTACCACACTGAAACAAACAATTAAACCTGGTCTTGATAAATATTTTAGAGGATAACGCATGTTAGGTCTGGGTTAGGTCTAGGATTTGCCCCCGTGAGGCTCATACATTTCATATTTCTCATACTTCATGGCTAGATCCTTGGCTTTTTCTGGATTGGATCACGTAGTAACGTAGTACCACACTGAAACAGTCAATTAAAACTGGTTTCGATCAATATTTTAGTGGATAACGCAAGTTAGGTCTGGGATAGGTCTGGGATTTGCCCTCATCAGGCACATGCTTACGCAGTTTTAACATACATGTTGACCTGACCGAGGGTTTTTTCTGGTTTGGATCACGTAGTAATGTGGTACCACAGTGAAACAGTCCATTAAACCTGGTTTCGATCAATATTTTAGAGGATAACGCATGTTCTGTCTGGGATAGGTCTGGGATTTGCCCTCATCAGGGTCATACATTCGCATTTTTCACATATTTGTTGAACAGATCCTGGGTTCTTTCTGGTTTGGATCACGCAGTAATGTGGTACCACACTGAAACAGTCCACTCAACCTTGTTTCGATCAATATTTTATAGGATAACGCATGTTATGTCTGGGATAGTTCTGGGATTTGCCCTCATCAGGCTCGTACTGTCGCGTTTTTCACATACTTGTTGAACAGATCCTGGGTTTTTTCTGGTTTGAATCACGTAGTAATGTGGTACCACACTGAAACAGTCAATTAAACCTGGTTTCGATCAATATTTTAGAGGATAACGCAAGATAGGTCTGGGATAGGTCTGGGATTTGCCCTCATCAGGCTCATACTGTCGCGTTTTTCGCATACTTGTTGAACAGATCCTGGGTTTTTTCTGGTTTGGATCACGTAGTAATGTGTTACCAGACTGAAACAGTCCATTAAACCTGGTTTCGATCTATATTTTAGAGGATAACGCATGTTTGGTCAAGGTTAGGCCTGGGATTTGCCCCCATTAGGGTCATACTTTCGCAGTTTTAACATACATGTTGACCTGATCGATGGTTTTTTCTGGATTGGATCACGTAGTAATGTGGTACCATACCGAAACAGTCCATTAAACCTGGTTGCGATCAATATTTTAGAGGATAACGCAAGTTATGTCTGGGATAGATCCGGGATTTTCCCTCATCGGACTAATACCTTCGCATTCTTCACATACTTGTTAAACAGATCCTGGGTTATTTCTGGTTTAGATCAGGTAGTAATGTGGTACCACACTGAAACATTCAATTAAACCTGGTCTTGATAAATATTTTAGAGGATAACGCATGTTAGGTCTGGGTAAGGTCTAGGATTTGCCCACATCAGGCTCATACTTTCGCATATTTCTAATACTTCATGGCTAGATCCTGGCCTATTTCTGGATTCGATCACGTTGTAATGTGGTACCGCACTGAAACAGTCCATAAAACCTGGTTTCGATCAATATTTTTGAGGATAACGCATGTTAGGTCTAGGTTAGGCCTGGGAGTTTCACTCATCAGTCTCATACTTTCGCATACTTCACATACTAGTTGAACAGTTCCTGGGTTACTTCTGGTTTGGATCACGTAGTAATGTGCTACCACACTGAAACAGTCAATTAAACCTGGTTTCCATCAATATTTTAGAGAACAACGCAAGTTAGGTCTGGGATAGGTCTGTGATTTGCCCTCATCAGGGGCATACTTTCCCATTTTTCACATACTTGTTGAACAGATCCTGGGTTTTCTCTGGTTGGGATCACGCAGTAATGTGGTACCACACTGAAACAGACCACTAAACCTGGTTTCGATCAATATTTTAGAGGATAATGTTTGTTATGTTTAGTTTAGGCCTGGGATTTTCACTCATCAGACTCATAGCTTCGCATACTTCACATACTAGTTGAACAGTTCCTGGGATATTTCTGGTTTGGATCACGTAGTAATGTGGTACCACACTGAAACAGTCAATTAAACCTGGTCTTGATAAATATTTTAGAGGATAACGCATGTTAGGTCTGGGTAAGGTCTAGGATTTGCCCTCATCAGGCTCATACTTTCGCATATTTCTAATACTTCATGGCTAGATCCTGGGCTATTTCTGGATTGGATCACGTTGTAATGTGGTACCACACTGAAACAGTCCATTAAACCCGGTTTCGATCAATATTTTTGAGGATAACGCATGTTAGGTCTAGGTTAGGCCTTGTAGTTTCACCCATCAGTCTCATACTTTCGCATACTTCACATACTAGTTGAACAGTTCCAGTGTTATTTCTGGTTTGGATCACGTAGTAATGTGCTACCACACTGAAACAGTCAATTAAACCTGGTTTCCGTCAATATTTTAGAGGATAACGCATGTTCTGTCTGGGATAGGTCTGGGATTTGCCCTCATCAGGCTCATACTGTCGCGTTTTTGACATACTTGTTGAACAGATCCTGGGTTTTTTCTGGTTTGAATCACGTAGTAATGTCGTACCACACTGAAACAGTCAATTAAACCTGGTTTCGATCAATATTTCAGAGGATAACGCAAGTTATGTCTGGGATTGTTCTGGGATTTGCCCTCATCAGGCTCATACATTCGCGTTTTTCACATACTTGTTGAACAGATCCTGGGTTTTTTCTGGTTTGGATCACGTAGCAATGTGGTACCACACTGAAACAGTCCATGAAACCTGGTTTCGATCAATATGTTAGTGAATAATTCATGTTACGTCTAGGTTAGGTCTGGGATTTGCTCTCATCAGGCTCAGTCTTTCGCATATTTCTCATACATGATGGCTAGATCCTGGGCCTTTTCTGGATTGGATCACGTAGTAACGTGGTACCACACTGAAACAGTCCATTAAACCTGGTTTCGATCAATATTTTAGAGAATAATTCATGTTAGGTCTAGGTTAGGTCTGGGATTTGCTCTCATCAGGCTCGTACTTTCGCATTTTTCTCATACTTGATGGCCAGGTTCTGGGCTTTATCTGGTTTGGATTACGTAGTAATGTGGTACCACACCGAAACAGTCCATTAAACCTGGTTACGAACAATATTTTAGAGGATAACGCAAGTTATGTCAGGGATAGATCCGGGATTTTCCCTCATCGGACTCATACTTTCGCATTCTTCACATACTTGTTGAACAGATCCTGGGTTTTTTCTGGTTTGTATCAGGTAGCAATGTGGTACCACACTGATACAGTCCACTAAACCTGGTTTCGATCAATATTTTAGAGGATAACGCATGTTATGTCTAGGTTAGGCCTGGGACTTGCCCTCCTCAGACTCATACTTTCGAATACCTCACATACTTGTTGAACAGATCCTGGGTTTTTTCTGGTTTGGATCACGTAGTAATGTGGTACCAGACTGAAACAGTCGATTAAACGTGGTTTTGATCAATATTTTTGAGGATAACGCATGTTAGGTCTCGGTTAGGCCTGGGATTTGCCCGCATCAAGCTCATACTTTCGTGTTTTTCACATACTTGTTGAACAGATCCTGGGTTTTTTCTGGTTTGGATCACGCAGTAATGTGGTACCACACTGAAACAGTCCACTAAACCTGGTTTCGATCAATATTTTAGAGGATAACGCATGTTATGTCTAGGTTAGGCCTGGGACTTGCCCTCCTCAGACTCATACTTTCGCATACCTCACATACTTTTTGAACAGATCCTGGGTTTTGTCTGGTTTGGATCGCGTAGTAATGAGGTACCACACTAAAACATTCAATTAAACCTGGTCTTGATAAATATTTTAGAGGATAACGCATGTTAGGTCTGGGTTAGGTCTAGGATTTGCCCTCATCAGGCTCATACTTTCGCATTTTTCACATACTTGTTGAACAGATCCTGGGCTTTTTCTGGATTGGATCAGGCAGTAATGTGGTACCACACTGAAACAGTCCACTAAACCTGGTTTCGATCAATATTTTAGAGGATAACGCATGTTATGTCCAGGTTTGGTCTGGGATTTGCTCTCATCAGGCTCATACTTTCGCATATTTGTCATACTTGTTGGCCAGATCCTTGGACTTTTCTGGATTGGATCACGTAGTAATGTGGTACCACACTGAAGCAGTTAATTAAACCTGGATACGAACAATATTTTAGAGGATACACAATGTTAGATCTAGGTTAGGCCTGGGATTTGCCCTCATCAGACTCAACTTTCGCATGTTTCACATACTTGTTGTACAGATCCTTGGTTTTTTCTGGTTTGAATCACGTGGTAATGTGGTACCACACTGAAACAGTCCATGAAACCCAGGCTCTGTCAATATTTTAAAGGATATCGCATGTTATGTCTAGGTTAGGTCTAGGATTTGCCCTCATCAGTCTCATACTTTCGCATTCTTCACATACTTCTTGAACAGATCCTGCGTTTTTTCTGGTTTGGATCACGTAGTAATGTGATGCCACACTGAAACAATCAATTAAACCTGGTCTTGATAAATATTTTAGAGGATAACGCATGTTAGGTCTAGTTTAGGCCTGGGATTTGCCCTCATCAGGGTCATATTTTCGCGTTTTTCACATACTTGTTGAACAGATCCAGGGTTTTTTCTGGTTTGCATCACGTAGTAATGTGGTACGACACTGAAACAGTCAATTAAACCTGGTTTCGATCAATATTGTGGAGGATAACGCAAGTTATGTCTGGGACAGGTCTGGGATTTGCCCTCATCAGGCTCATTCTTTCGCATTCTTCACCTACTTCTTGAACAGATCCTGGGATTTTTTCTGGTTTGGATCACTTAGTAATGTGGTACCACACTAAAACAGTCGATTAGACCTGGTTTCGATCATTATTTTTGAGGATAACGCAAGTTATGTCTGGTATAGGTCTGGGATTTGCCCTCATCAGGCTCATACTTTCGCGTTTTTCACATACTTATTGAACAGATCCTGGACTTTTTTCTGGTTTGGATCACGTAGTAATGTGGTACCACACTAAAACAGTCGATTAAACGTGGTTTCGATCAATATTTTTGAGGATAACGCATGTTAGGTCTGGGTTAGGTCTGTGATTTGGCCTTATCAGGGTCATACTTTCGCATATTTCTCATGCTTGATGGCCAGATTCTGGGCTTTTTCTGGTTTGGATCACGTAGTAATGTGGTACCACACTAAAACAGTCGATTAAACGTGGTTTCGATCAATATTTTTGAGGATAACGCATGTTAGGTCTGGGTTAGGTCTGTGATTTGGCCTTATCAGGGTCATACTTTCGCATATTTCTCATGCTTGATGGCCAGATTCTGGGCTTTTTCTGGTTTGGATCACTTAGTAATGTGGTACCACACTAAAACAGTCGATTAGACCTGGTTTCGACCAATATTTTTGAGGATAACGCAAGTTATGTCTGGTATAGGTCTGGGATTTGCCCTCATCAGGCTCATACTTTCGCGTTTTTCACATACTTATTGAACAGATCCTGGACTTTTTTCTGGTTTGGATCACGTAGTAATGTGGTACCACACTAAAACAGTCGATTAAACGTGGTTTCGATCAATATTTTCGAGGATAACGCATGTTAGGTCTGGGTTAAGTCCAGGATTTGCCCGCATCAGGCTTATACTTTCGCTTATTTTTCATACTTGTTGAACAGATCCCTGGCTTTTTCTGGTTTGGATCACGTAGTAATGAAGTATCACACTGAAACAGTCCACGAAACCTGGTTTCGATCAATATTTTAGAGGATAACGCATGTTAGGTCTAGGTTAGGCCTGGGAGTTGCCCTCATCAGACTCATGCTTTCGCATTCTTCACATGCTTGTTGAACAGATCCTGGGTTTTTCTGGTTTGGATCACGTAGTAATGTGGTACCACACTGATACAGTCAGTTAAACCTAGATACGACAAATATTTTAGAGGATAACGCGTGTTAGGTCTGGGTTAGGTCTAGGATTTGGCCTTATCTGGCTCATACTTTCGCATTTTTCGCAAACTCGTTGGCCAGATCCGGGGCTTTTTCTGGTTTGGATCACGTGGTAATGTGGTACCACACTGAAACAGTCGATTAAACCTGGTCTTGATAAATATTTTAGAGGATAACGCATGTTAGGTCTGGGTTAGGTCTAGGATTTGCCCCCGTGAGGCTCATACTTTCGCATATTTTTCATACTTGTTGAACAGCTCCTGGGCTTTTTCTGGTTTGGATCACGTAGTAATGTGGTACCACACTGAAACAGTCCACTAAACCTGGTTTCGATCAATATTTTAGAGGATAACTCGTGTTAGGTCTGAGTTAGGGCTAGGATTTGCCCTCATCAGGCTCATACTTTCGCATATTTCTCATACCTGTTAGCCAGATCCGTTGCTTTTTCTGGATTGCATCACATACTGATGTAGTACCACACTGAAACTGTCAATTATACCTGGTCTCGATCAATATTTTAGAGGATAACTCATGTTAGGTCAAGGTTAGGCCTGGGATTTGCCCTCATCACACTCATACTTTCGCATTCTTCACATACTTGTTGAACAGCACCTGGGTTTTTTCTGGTGTGGATCAGGTAGTAATGTGGTACCACACTGAAACAGTCGATTAAACCTGGTCTTGATAAATATTTTAGAGGATAACGCATGTTAGGTCTGGGTTAGGTCTAGGATTTGCCCCCGTGAGGCTCATACTTTCGCATATTTCTCATACTTGATGGCCAGATCCTGGGTTTTTTTCTGGTCTGGATCACGTAGTAGTGTGGTACCACACTGAAACAGTCGATTAAACCTGGTCACGATCAACATTTTAGAGGATAACGCCGGTTAGGACTCGGTTAGATGTGGGATTATGCCCTCATCAGGCTCATACTTTCGCATATTTCTCATACCTGTTAGCCAGATACGTTGCTTTTTCTGGATTCGATCACATACTGATGCAGTACCACACTGAAACTGTCAATTATACCTGGTCTCGATCAATATTTTAGAGGATAACTCATGTTAGGTCAAGGTTAGGCCTGGGATTTGCCCTCATCACACTCATACTTTCGCATTCTTCACATACTTGTTGAACAGATCCTTGGTATTTTATGGTTTGGATCAGGTAGTAATGTGGTACCACACTGATACAATCAGTTAAACCTAGATACGACAAATATTTTAGAGGATAACGCGTGTTAGGTCTGGGTTAGGTCTAGGATTTGCCCTTATCTGGCTCATACTTTCGCATATTTCTCATACTTGTTGGCCAGATCCTGGGCTTTCTCTGGTTTGGATCACGTAGTAATGTGGTACCACTCTGAAACAGTCGAATAAACCTGGGTTCGATCAATATTATAGATGATAACGCATGTTAGGTCTGGGTTAGGGCTAGGATTTGCCCTCATCAGTCTCATACTTTCGCATTCTTCACATACTTGTTGAACAGATCCTTGGTATTTTCTGGTTTGGTTCACGTAGTAATGTGGTACCACACTGAAACAGTCCATTAAACCTGTTTTCGATCAATATTTTTGAGGATAACGCATGTTAGGTCTAGGTTAGGCCTGGGATTCGCCCTCATCAGACTCATACTTTCGCATTCTTCACGTGCTGGTTGAACAGATACTGGGTTTTTTCTAGTCTGGATCAGGTAGTAATGTGGTACCACACTGAAACAGTCGATTAACCCTGGTCACGATCAACATTTTAGAGGATAACGCCGGATAGGACTCGGTTAGGTGTCGGATCTGCCCTCATCAGGCGCATACTTTCGCATATTTCTCATACTTGTTAGCCAGATCCGTTGCTTTTTCTGGATTGGATCACACAGTAATGTATTACCACACTGATACAGTCAATTATACCTGTTATCGATCAATATCTGTGAGGATAACGCATGTTAGGTCTGGGTTAGGTCCAGGATTTGCCCGCATCAGACTCAACTTTCGCATGTTTCACATACTTGTTGTACAGATCCTTGGTTTTTTCTGGTTTGAATCACATGGTAATGTGGTACCACACTGAAACAGTCCATGAAACCCAGGCTCTGTCAATATTTTAAAGGATATCGCATGTTATGTCTAGGTTAGGTCTAGGATTTGCCCTCATCAGTCTCATACTTTCGCATTCTTCACATACTTCTTGAACAGATCCTGCGTTTTTTCTGGTTTCGATTACGTAGTAATGTGGTACCACACCGAAGCAGACCATTAATCCTGGTTTCGATTATTATTTTAGAGGATAACACATGTTAGGTCTAGGTTAGGTCTGGGATTTGCCCCCATCAGGGTCATACTTTCGCAGTTTTAACATACATGTTGACCTGATCGATGGTTTTTTCTGCTTTCGATCACGTAGCAAGGTGGTACCACACTGAAACAGTCAATTAAACCTGGTTTCGATCAATATTTCATAGGATAACGCAAGTTAGGTCTGGGATAGGTCTGGGATCTGCCCTCATCAGGGTCATATTTTCGCGTTTTTCACATACTTGTTGAACAGATCCCTGGCTTTTTCTGGTTTGAATCACGTACTAATGTGGTACCACACTGAAAGAGTCCATTAAACCAGGTTTCGATCAATATTTTAGAGGATCACGCATGATAGGTCTAGGTTAGGCCTGGGATTTGCTCTCATCAGGCTCGTACTTTCGCATATTCCTCATACTTGATGGCCAGATTCTGGGCTTTTCCTGGTTTGGATCACGTAGTAATGTGATGCCACACTGAAACAATCAATTAAACCTGGTCTTGATAAATATTTTAGAGGATAACGCATGTTAGGTCTAGTTTAGGCCTGGGATTTGCCCTCATCAGGGTCATATTTTCGCGTTTTTCACATACTTGTTGAACAGATCCAGGGTTTTTTCTGGTTTGCATCACGTAGTAATGTGGTACGACACTGAAACAGTCAATTAAACCTGGTTTCGATCAATATTGTGGAGGATAACGCAAGTTATGTCTGGGACAGGCCTGGGATTTGCCCTCATCAGGCTCATTCTTTCGCATTCTTCACCTACTTCTTGAACAGATCCTGGGATTTTTTCTGGTTTGGATCACTTAGTAATGTGGTACCACACTAAAACAGTCGATTAGACCTGGTTTCGATCAATATTTTTGAGGATAACGCAAGTTATGTCTGGTATAGGTCTGGGATTTGCCCTCATCAGGCTCATACTTTCGCGTTTTTCACATACTTATTGAACAGATCCTGGACTTTTTTCTGGTTTGGATCACGTAGTAATGTGGTACCACACTAAAACAGTCGATTAAACGTGGTTTCGATCAATATTTTTGAGGATAACGCATGTTAGGTCTGGGTTAGGTCTGTGATTTGGCCTTATCAGGGTCATACTTTCGCATATTTCTCATGCTCGATAGCCAGATTCTGGGCTTTTTCTGGTTTGGATCACGTAGTACTGTGGTACCACACTGAAACAGTCGATTAAACGTGGTTTCGATCAATATTTTTGAGGATAACGCATGTTAGGTCTGGGTTAGGTCTGTGATTTGGCCTTATCAGGGTCATACTTTCGCATATTTCTCATGCTTGATGGCCAGATTCTGGGCTTTTTCTGGTTTGGATCACGTAGTAATGTGGTACCACACTAAAACAGTCGATTAAACGTGGTTTCGATCAATATTTTTGAGGATAACGCATGTTAGGTCTGGGTTAGGTCTGTGATTTGGCCTTATCAGGGTCATACTTTCGCATATTTCTCATGCTTGATGGCCAGATTCTGGGCTTTTTCTGGTTTGGATCACTTAGTAATGTGGTACCACACTAAAACAGTCGATTAGACCTGGTTTCGATCAATATTTTTGAGGATAACGCAAGTTATGTCTGGTATAGGTCTGGGATTTGCCCTCATCAGGCTCATACTTTCGCGTTTTTCACATACTTATTGAACAGATCCTGGACTTTTTTCTGGTTTGGATCACGTAGTAATGTGGTACCACACTAAAACAGTCGATTAAACGTGGTTTCGATCAATATTTTCGAGGATAACGCATGTTAGGTCTGGGTTAAGTCCAGGATTTGCCCGCATCAGGCTTATACTTTCGCTTATTTCTCATACTTGTTGAACAGATCCCTGGCTTTTTCTGGTTTGGATCACGTAGTAATGAAGTATCACACTGAAACAGTCCACGAAACCTGGTTTCGATCAATATTTTAGAGGATAACGCATGTTAGGTCTAGGTTAGGCCTGGGAGTTGCCCTCATCAGACTCATGCTTTCGCATTCTTCACATGCTTGTTGAACAGATCCTGGGTTTTTCTGGTTTGGATCACGTAGTAATGTGGTACCACACTGATACAGTCAGTTAAACCTAGATACGACAAATATTTTAGAGGATAACGCGTGTTAGGTCTGGGTTAGGTCTAGGATTTGGCCTTATCTGGCTCATACTTTCGCATTTTTCGCAAACTCGTTGGCCAGATCCGGGGCTTTTTCTGGTTTGGATCACGTGGTAATGTGGTACCACACTGAAACAGTCGATTAAACCTGGTCTTGATAAATATTTTAGAGGATAACGCATGTTAGGTCTGGGTTAGGTCTAGGATTTGCCCCCGTGAGGCTCATACTTTCGCATATTTTTCATACTTGTTGAACAGCTCCTGGGCTTTTTCTGGTTTGGATCACGTAGTAATGTGGTACCACACTGAAACAGTCCACTAAACCTGGTTTCGATCAATATTTTAGAGGATATCTCGTGTTAGGTCTGAGTTAGGGCTAGGATTTGCCCTCATCAGGCTCATACCTTCGCATATTTCTCATACCTGTTAGCCAGATCCGTTGCTTTTTCTGGATTGCATCACATACTGATGTAGTACCACACTGAAACTGTCAATTATACCTGGTCTCGATCAATATTTTAGAGGATAACTCATGTTAGGTCAAGGTTAGGCCTGGGATTTGCCCTCATCACACTCATACTTTCGCATTCTTCACATACTTGTTGAACAGCACCTGGGTTTTTTCTGGTGTGGATCAGGTAGTAATGTGGTACCACACTGAAACAGTCGATTAAACCTGGTCTTGATAAATATTTTAGAGGATAACGCATGTTAGGTCTGGGTTAGGTCTAGGATTTGCCCCCGTGAGGCTCATACTTTCGCATATTTCTCATACTTGATGGCCAGAACCTGGGTTTTTTTCTGGTCTGGATCACGTAGTAGTGTGGTACCACACTGAAACAGTCGATTAAACCTGGTCACGATCAACATTTTAGAGGATAACGCCGGTTAGGACTCGGTTAGATGTGGGATTATGCCCTCATCAGGCTCATACTTTCGCATATTTCTCATACCTGTTAGCCAGATACGTTGCTTTTTCTGGATTCGATCACATACTGATGCAGTACCACACTGAAACTGTCAATTATACCTGGTCTCGATCAATATTTTAGAGGATAACTCATGTTAGGTCAAGGTTAGGCCTGGGATTTGCCCTCATCACACTCATACTTTCGCATTCTTCACATACTTGTTGAACAGATCCTTGGTATTTTATGGTTTGGATCAGGTAGTAATGTGGTACCACACTGATACAATCAGTTAAACCTAGATACGACAAATATTTTAGAGGATAACGCGTGTTAGGTCTGGGTTAGGTCTAGGATTTGCCCTTATCTGGCTCATACTTTCGCATATTTCTCATACTTGTTGGCCAGATCCTGGGCTTTCTCTGGTTTGGATCACGTAGTAATGTGGTACCACTCTGAAACAGTCGAATAAACCTGGGTTCGATCAATATTATAGATGATAACGCATGTTAGGTCTGGGTTAGGGCTAGGATTTGCCCTCATCAGTCTCATACTTTCGCATTCTTCACATACTTGTTGAACAGATCCTTGGTATTTTCTGGTTTGGTTCACGTAGTAATGTGGTACCACACTGAAACAGTCCATTAAACCTGTTTTCGATCAATATTTTTGAGGATAACGCATGTTAGGTCTAGGTTAGGCCTGGGATTCGCCCTCATCAGACTCATACTTTCGCATTCTTCACGTGCTGGTTGAACAGATCCTGGGTTTTTTCTAGTCTGGATCAGGTAGTAATGTGGTACCACACTGAAACAGTCGATTAACCCTGGTCACGATCAACATTTTAGAGGATAACGCCGGATAGGACTCGGTTAGGTGTCGGATCTGCCCTCATCAGGCGCATACTTTCGCATATTTCTCATACTTGTTAGCCAGATCCGTTGCTTTTTCTGGATTGGATCACACAGTAATGTATTACCACACTGATACAGTCAATTATACCTGTTATCGATCAATATCTGTGAGGATAACGCATGTTAGGTCTGGGTTAGGTCCAGGATTTGCCCGCATCAGGCTCATACTTTCGCTTATTTCTCATACTTGTTGAACAGATCCCTGGCTTTTTCTGGTTTGGATAACGTAGTAATGAAGTATCACACTGAAACAGTCCACGAAACCTGGTTTCGATCAATATTTTAGAGGATAACGCATGTTAGGTCTAGGTTAGGCCTGGGATTTGCCCTCTTCAGACTCATGCTTTCGCATTCTTCACATGCTTGTTGAACAGATCCTGGGTTTTTCTGGTTTGGATCACGTAGTAATGTGGTACCACACTGATACAATCAGTTAAACCTAGATACGACAAATATTTTAGAGGATAACGCGTGTTAGGTCTGGGTTAGGTCTAGGATTTGCCCTTATCTGGCTCATACTTTCGCATTTTTCGCAAACTCGTTGGCCTGATCCGGGGCTTTTTCTGGTTTGGATCACGTGGTAATGTGGTACCACACTGAAACAGTCAATTAAACCTAGTCTCGGTCAATATTTTAAAAGATAACGCATGTTAGGTCTGGGTTAGGTCTGGGATTTGCCCTCATCAGGATCATACTTTCACATTTTTCGCTTACTAGTTGGCCCGATCCCGGGCTTTTTCTGGTTTGGATCATGTGGTAAAGTGGTATCACACTGAAATAGTCCTTTAAACTTGGTTTCGATCAATAGCTTAGAGGATAACTCATGTTAGGTCAAGGTTAGGCCTGGGATTTGCTCTCATCAGACTCATACTTTCGCATTCTTCACATACTTGTTGAACAGCACCTGGGTTTTCTCTGGTTGGGATCACGCAGTAATGTGGTACCACACTGAAACAGACCACTAAACCTGGTTTCGATCAATATTTTAGAGGATAATGCTTGTTATGTTTAGTTTAGGCCTGGGAGTTTCACCCATCAGTCTCATACATTCGCATACTTCACATACTAGTTGAACAGTTCCTGGGTTATTTCTGGTTTGGATCACGTAGTAATGTGCTACCACACTGAAACAGTCAATTAAACCTGGTCTTGATAAATATTTTAGAGGATAACGCATGTTAGGTCTGGGTAAGGTCTAGGATTTGCCCTCATCAGGCTCATACTTTCGCATATTTCTAATACTTCATGGCTAGATCCTGGGCTATTTCTGGATTGGATCACGTTGTAATGTGGTACCACACTGAAACAGTCCATTAAACCTGGTTTCGATCAATATTTTAGGGACTAACGCATGTTAGGTCTAGGTTAGGTCTGGGATTTGCCCTCATCAGGTTCATACTTTCGCAGTTTTAACATCCATGTTGATCTGATCGAGGGTTTTTTCTACTTTGGATCACGGAGTAATGTGGTACCACACTGAAACAGTCCACTAAACCTGGTTTCGATCAATATTTTAGAGGATAACGCATGTTAGGTCTAGGTTAGGCCTGGGAGTTTCACCCATCAGTCTCATACTTTCGCATACTTCACATACTAGTTGAACAGTTCCTGGGTTATTTATGGTTTGGATCACGTAGTAATGTGCTACCACACTGAAACAGTCAATTAAACCTGGTCTTGATAAATATTTTAGAGGATAACGCATGTTAGGTCTGGGTAAGGTCTAGGATTTGCCCTCATCAGGCTCATACTTTCGCATATTTCAAATACTTCATGGCTAGATCCTGGGCTATTTCTTGATTGGATCACGTTGTAATGTGGTACCACACTGAAACAGTCCGTTAAACCTGGTTTCGATCAATATTTTTGGGGATAACGCATGTTAGGCCTGGGAGTTTCACTCATCGGTCTCATACTTTCGCATACTTCACATACTAGTTGAACAGTTCCAGTGTTATTTCTGGTTTGGATCACGTAGTAATGTGCTACCACACTGAAACAGTCAATTAAACCTGGTTTCCGTCAATATTTTAGAGGACAACGCATGTTAGGTCTAGGTTATGTCTGGGATTTGCTCTCATCAGGCTCGTACTTTCGCATTCTTCACATTCATGTTGAACGGTTCCTGGGTTTTTTCGGGTTTCGATCACGTAGTAATGTGGTACCACACTGAAACAGTCCATTAAACCTGGTTACGATCAATATTTTAGAGAATAATTCATGTTAGGTCTAGGTTAGCCCTGGGATTTGCTCCCATTAGGCTCGTACTTTCGCATTCTTCACATTCTTGTTGAACGGTACCTGGGGTTTTTCGGGTTTCGATCACGTAGTAATGTGGTACCACACTGAAACAGTCCATTAAACCTGGTTACGATCAATATTTTAGAGAATAATTCATGTTAGGTCTAGGTTAGCCCTGGGATTTGCTCCCATTAGGGTCATACTTTCGCAGTTTTAACATACATGTTGATCTGATCGAGGGTTTTTTCTACTTTGGATCACGGAGTAATGTGGTACCACACTGAAACAGTCCACTAAACCTGGTTTCTATCAATATTTTAGAGGATAACGCATGTTATGTCTAGGTTAGGCCTGGGACTTGCCCCCATCAGACTCATACTTTCGCATACCTCACATACTTGTTGAACAGATCCTGGGTTTCTTTCTGGTTTGGATCACGTAGTAGTGTGGTACCACACTGAAACAGTCGATTAAACCTGGTTTCGATCAATATTTTTGAGGATATCGCATGTTAGGTCTAGGTTAGGCCTGGGATTTTCACTCATCAGACCCATACTTTCGCATTCATCACATATTTGTTAAACAGATCCCGGGTTATTTCTGGTTTGGATCAGGTAGTAATGTGGTACCACACTGAAACAGTCGATTAAACCTGGTCACGATCAATATTTTAGAGAATAACGCATGTTAGGTCTAGGTTAGGTCAGGGATTTGCTCTCAACAGGCTCGTACTTTCGCATATTTCTCATACTTGATGGCCAGATTCGTGGCTTTTTCTGGTTTGGATCAAGTAGTAATGTGGTACCACACTGAAACAGTCGATTAAACCCGGTTTCGATCAACATTTTAGAGGATAACGCATGTTATGTCTAGTTTAGGCCTGGGATTTTCACTCATCAGACTCATACTTTCGCAGCTTTAACATACATGTTGACCTGATCGAGGGTTTTTTCTGCATTGGATCACGTAGTAAAGTGGTACCACACTGAAACAGTCCATTAAACCTGGTTTCGATCAATATTTTAGAGGATAACGCATGTTCTGTCTGGGATAGGTCTGGGATTTGCCCTCATCAGGCTCATACTGTCGCGTTTTTCACATACTTGTTGAACAGATCCTGGGTTTTTTCTGGTTTGAATCACGTAGTAATGTGGTACCACACTGAAACAGTCAATTAAACCTGGTTTCGATCAATATTTTAGAGGATAACGCAAGTTATGTCTGGGATTGGTCTGGGATTTGCCCTCATCAGGCTCATACATTCGCGTTTTTCACATACTTGTTGAACAGATCCTGGGTTTTTTCTGGTTTGGATCACGCAGTAATGTGGTACCACACTGAAACAGTCCACTCAACCTTGTTTCGATCAATATTTTATAGGATAACGCATGTTATGTCTGGGATAGTTCTGGGATTTGCCCTCATCAGGCTCATACTGTCGCGTTTTTCACATACTTGTTGAACAGATCCTGGGTTTTTTCTGGTTTGGATCACGTAGTAATGTGGTACCACACTGAAACAGTCAATTAAACCTGGTTTCGATCAATATTTTAGAGGATAACGCAAGTTATGTCTGGGATTGGTCTGGGATTTGCCCTCATCAGGCTCATACATTCGCGTTTTTCACATACTTGTTGAACAGATCCTGGGTTTTTTCTGGTTTGGTTCACGTAGCAATGTGGTACCACACTGAAACAGTCCATGAAACCTGGTTTCGATCAATATGTTAGTGAATAATTCATGTTACGTCTAGGTTAGGTCTGGGATTTGCTCTCATCAGGCTCAGTCTTTCGCATATTTCTCATACATGATGGCTTGATCCTGGGCCTTTTCTGGATTGGATCTCGTAGTAATGTAGTACCACACTGAAACAGTCCACTCAACCTTGTTTCGATCAATATTTTAGAGGATAACGCAAGTTAGGTCTGGGATAGGTCTGGGATTTGCCCTCGTGAGGCTCATACTTTCGCGTATTTCTCATACTTCATGGCTAGATCCTGGGCTTTTTCTGGATTGGATCCCGTAGTAACGTAGTACCACACTGGAACAGTCAATTAAACCTGGTTTCGATCAATATTTTAGAGGATAACGCAAGATAGGTCTAGGTTAGGCCTGGGACTTGCCCCCATCAGACTCATACTTTCGCATACCTCACATACTTGTTGAACAGATCCTGGGTTTCTTTCTGGTTTGGATCACGTAGTAGTGTGGTACCACACTGAAGCCGGCCACTAAACCTGGTTTCGATCAATATTTTAGAGGATAACGCATGTTATGTCTAGGTTAGGCCTGGGATTTGCCCTCATCAGGGTCATACTTTCGCGTTTTTCAAATTCTTGTTGAATAGATCCTCGGTCTTTTCTGGTTTGAATCACGTAGTAACGTGGTACCACACTGAAACAGTTCATTAAACCTGGTTTCGATCAATATTTTAGAGAATAATTCATGTTAGGTCTAGGTTAGGTCTGGGATTTGCTCTCATCAGGCTCGTACTTTCGCATTTTTCTCATACTTGATGGCCAGGTTCTGGGCTTTATCTGGTTTGGATTACGTAGTAATGTGGTACCACACCGAAACAGTCCATTAAACCTGGTTGCGAACAATATTTTAGAGGATAACGCAAGTTATGTCAGGGATAGATCGGGGATTTTCCCTCATCGGACTCATACTTTCGCATTCTCCACATACTTGTTGAACAGATCCTGGGTTTTTTCTGGTTTGGATCACGTAGTAATGTGGTACAACACTGAAACATTCAATTAAACCTGGTCTTGATAAATATTTTAGAGGATAACGCATGTTAGGTCTGGGTTAGGCCTGGGATTTGCCCTCATCAGGCTCATACTTTCGCGTTTTTCACATACTCGTTGAACAGATCCTGGGTTTTGTCTGGTTTGGATCGCGTAGTAATGAGGTACCACACTAAAACATTCAATTAAACCTGGTCTTGATAAATATTTTAGAGGATAACGCATGTTAGGTCTGGGTTAGGTCTAGTATTTGCCCTCATCAGGCTCATACTTTCGCATATTTGTCATACTTGTTGGCCAGATCCTTGGACTTTTCTGGATTGGATCACGTAGTAATGTGGTCCCACACTGAAGCAGTTAATTAAACCTGGATACGAACAATATTTTAGAGGATACACCATGTTAGATCTAGGTTAGGCCTGGGATTTGCCCTCATCAGACTCAACTTTCGCATGTTTCACATACTTGTTGTACAGATCCTGGGTTTTTTCTGGTTTGAATCACGTGGTAATGTGGTACCACACTGAAACAGTCCATGAAACCCAGGCTCTGTCAATATTTTAAAGGATATCGCATGTTATGTCTAGGTTAGGTCTAGGATTTGCCCTCATCAGTCTCATACTTTCGCATTCTTCACATACTTCTTGAACAGATCCTGGGTTTTTTCTGGTTTCGATTACGTAGTAATGTGGTACCACACCGTAGCAGACCATTAATCCTGGTTTCGATTATTATTTCAGAGGATAACACATGTTAGGTCTAGGTTAGGTCTGGGATTTGCCCCCATCAGGGTCATACTTTCGCAGTTTTAACATACATGTTAACCTGATCGATGGTTTTTTCTGCTTTCGATCACGTAGCAAGGTGGTACCACACTGAAACAGTCAATTAAACCTGGTTTCGATCAATATTTCATAGGATAACGCTAGTTAGGTCTGGGATAGGCCTGGGATTTGCCCTCATCAGGGTCATATTTTCGCGTTTTTCACATACTTGTTGAACAGATCCAGGGTTTTTTCTGGTTTGCATCACGTAGTAATGTGGTACCACACTGAAACAGTCAATTAAACCTGGTTTCGATCAATATTTTGGAGGATAACGCAAGTTATGTCTGGGACAGGTCTGGGATTTGCCCTCATCAGGCTCATTCTTTCGCATTCTTCACCTACTTCTTGAACAGATCCTGGGATTTTTTCTGGTTTGGATCACTTAGTAATGTGGTACCACACTAAAACAGTCGATTAGACATGGTTTCGATTAATATTTTTGAGGATAACGCAAGTTATGTCTGGTATAGGTCTGGGATTTGCCCTCATCAGGCTCATACTTTCGCGTTTTTCACATACTTATTGAACAGATCCTGGACTTTTTTCTGGTTTGGATCACGTAGTAATGTGGTACCACACTAAAACAGTCGATTAAACCTGGTTTCGATCAATATTTTTGAGGATAACGCATGTTAGGTCTGGGTTAGGTCTGGGATTTGGCCTTATCAGGGTCATACTTTCGCATATTTCTCATGCTTGATGGCCAGATTCTGGGCTTTTTCTGGTTTGGATCACGTAGTAATGTGGTACCACACTTGAACAGTCGATTAAACCTAGTCTCGATCGATATTTTTGAGGGTAACGCATGTTAGGTCTAGGTTAGGGCAGGGATTTGCCCTCATCAGACTCATACTTTCGCATTTTCCACATACTTGTAGTACAGATCCTTGGTTTTTTCTGGTTTGGATCACGTAGTAATGTGATAACACACTGAAACAGTCGTCTAAACCTTGTCTCGATCAATATTTTAGAGGATAACGCATGTTAGGTCTGGGTTAGGTCTAGGATTTGCCCTCATCTGGCTCATACTTTCGCATTTTTCGCATACCTGTTGGCCAGATCCTGGGCTTTTTCTGGTTTGGATCACGTAGTAATGTGGTACCACACTAAAACAGTCGATTAAACCTGGTTTCGATCAACATTTTTGAGGATAACGCATGTTAGGTCTGGGTTAGGTCTGGGATTTGGCCTTATCAGGGTCATACTTTCGCATATTTCTCATGCTTGATGGCCAGATTCTGGGCTTTTTCTGGTTTGGATCACGTAGTACTGTGGTACCACACTGAAACAGTCCATTAAACCTGGTTTCGATCAATAATTTAGAGTATGACGCATGTTATGTCTTGGTAAGGTCTAGGATTTGCCCTCATCAGTTTCATACATTCGCATTCTTCACATACTTCTTGAACAGATCCTGGGCTTTTTCTGGATTGGATTACGTAGTAATGTGGTACCACACTGAAACAGTCAATTAAACCTGGTTTCCATCAATATTTTAGAGGATAACAAAAGTTATGTCTGGGATAGGTCTGGGATTTGCCCTCATCAGGCTCATACTTTCGCGTTTTTCACATACTTGTTGAACATACCCTGGGTTTTTTCTGGTATGGATCACGTAGTAATGTGGTACCACACTGAAACAGTCGATTAAACCCGGTTTTGATCAATGTTTTAGAGGATAACGCAAGTTAGGTCTGGGATCGGAGCATTGGTCGCGGGTATTTGCGACGCGGCGATGCCTCGGGTCGGGCGGGCTTCTCCTCGCCGGGCGGTGTACTGGTGGTCGGACGCGATCGCGGAGTTGCGAGTCGCGACTGTCCGCGCCCGACGCCAGTACACCCGCGCGCGCCGTCGTCAACGTACAGGCGACGGCGTGGCGCGAGCGAGGGCAGCTGATGACCTGTATGGAGCATACCGCGTGGCGCGGGTTGCTCTGCAGGTCGCCATCAAACGGGCCAAGACCCAGGCATGGAAGGAGCTCCTCCAGACCCTTGATGACGATCCATGGGGGCGCCCATATAAGGTGGTGCTGAATAAGCTCCGCCCGTGGGCGCCCCCCGTCACCGAGGGTCTTGACCCCCGGCTGCTGGAGGACGTGGTCAATACACTCTTCCCAATTGGGGAGAGGGGACCGCGTCCTCCGGCGGCGGCGGCTGTCCCAGTGGAGTGGACGGCCGAGCTGGGGGTCACGCAGGAGGAGCTGGCAGCGGCCATCAGACGGCTCGGGGTTCGTAACACGGCCCCGGGTCCGGATGGTGTGCCCGGCCGGGTTTGGGTCTTGACCCAGGGCGTCCTTGGGGCCGACCTCAGGCGGTTGTTCGACCGCTGCCTGAGGGACGGGCGATTCCCCCCCAGTTGGAAGGTGGCGAGGATGGTCCTCCTCCGGAAGGAGGGTCGGCCCGCGGAGTCTCCCTCCGCATACCGGCCCATTTGTCTCCTCGATGAGGTGGGCAAGCTCTTCGAGCGTGTGATTGCTGCCCGCCTCGTCGAGCACCTGTCGCGGGGTGATCCCGGTCTGGCCGACTGCCAGTTCGGTTTCCGGGGGGGCCGATCGACTATCGACGCGATAGGTCGTGTGAGGGCCCTCTCGGAGGCGGCCGTCTCCCGGGGAGGGGTGGCATTGGCAATATCCTTGGATATTGCCAATGCCTTTAACACCCTCCCCTGGGAAGAGATAAGGAGGGGACTCGAATATCATCGAGTCCCCCCTTGTCTCAGGGCGGTCGTCGGGGATTATCTCCGCGGCAGGTGGATCGAGTATCCGGGCCGGGATGGTGATATGCGGAGGGAGGTGTACTGCGGTGTTCCGCAGGGGTCGGTCCTCGGGCCACTCCTGTGGAACATCGCGTACGACTCGGTGTTGCGGGCCGGCCTCCCCGACGGCGTCAGCACGGTGTGTTATGCGGATGACACACTGGTGCTGGCCGTCGGGGCGCACTGGGGGAGGGCCATGCGTCGCGCGGAGGAGGGGTCGCAACGCGTCGTCGACCGGATCAGGGGGATGGGGATGACGGTGGCGGTCCATAAGACCGAGGTGATTGCGTTTCATTCACCTCGGCAGGATCCGCCACCCCCTCTGATTCGGGTGGGTGGGGCTGACATCGAGGTGAAGCCCCAGATCAGGTATCTGGGGCTGATCCTCGATAGCCACTGGCGTTTCGAGAAGCATTTCCGCTGCCTGGTCCCCCGGTTGGAAATGATGGTTGCGGCTCTGGGCCGGATCCTGCCCAACCTGGGGGGCCCGGCGGGCCGAGTTCGTCGCCTCTATGTGGCAATGGTCCAGTCGGTGGCCCTATACGGGGCCCCCGTCTGGGCGGACGACCTGGCTGCCTCCCGGCGCAGCATGACTATGCTGCGTCGGGTGCAGAGGCGCATGGCGCTCAGGGTCGTCCGCGGGTATCGGACCATGTCACATGAGGCGG
Source organism: Colletes latitarsis (assembly GCF_051014445.1). Taxonomy (NCBI): domain Eukaryota; kingdom Metazoa; phylum Arthropoda; class Insecta; order Hymenoptera; family Colletidae; genus Colletes; species Colletes latitarsis. The sequence goes on along the minus strand of NC_135134.1, from coordinate 6,970,216 downwards.
CGACGGTTCTAGCGGGGATGCCGCCCATGGACCTGCTCGCGCGGTCGCACGCGGTGATGTACCGGCACCGCGTCGACCGTCGCGCGGGGGTGGGGGCGGTCCCGGGCGGGCAGGAACCTGCTTGGGGCGATTTGAAGCGCCAGGCCCGGCAGTCCGTGTTGCTCGCGTGGCAGGAGCGGCTGGCTCTGCCAACCGCGGGGCACCGGACTGTCGGGGCTGTTCGGCCACTCCTGAAGGAGTGGCTGGACAGAGGCCATGGCAGCCTCACCTACCGGATGGCACAGGTATTTTCCGGGCATGGCAGCTTCGGAAGATACCTGTGCCGGATAGGGAAGGAGCCGACGGCGCGTTGCTGCCACTGCGACGCTGAGCAGGACACGGCGGATCATACCCTGGAGGTATGCCCCGCGTGGGAGGGGGAGCGCCGTGTCCTGGTCGGCGTCGTCGGGCGGGATGTCTCGCTGCCGGGCGTGGTGCGCGCCATGCTCGGCAGCGAGGAGAAGTGGAGGGCCGTGGCCTCCTTCTGCGAGAACGTAATGTTGCAGAAGGAGGCCGCGGGGAGGGAGCGCGAGCTTCAGCGGCGTGCTGAAGCGCGCGCTCGTGCGGTGGCCCGAGGTCGTCGCCCGGTCGCGAGGCGTCGCGGGCGGCCGCCTCGGCGTGGCGGATGACCTAGGCTGGGAGGGGGGTCCTGAGGGGACCCTCCTCCCGCCAGGCGGCGCCGGGTCGGACCGGTTGGGGGTAGGAGTGCCTTCCCCTACCGGTCCGACGCAAGGGGAGGCACCCTCGGCGGTCTGGTGCGGCCATGAACGCCCGGCCGCCGAGGGGTGGAAACGGGGTCGCGGGCGGTTGCGAGTTGGGGCTCGTAGCCGCCACTAATCGCGGCCCCGGGACGGATAGCGGCGGGATGGAGTGGCCCCGTCCCGCCGCTATGAGGCAGTGTGTCTACTGGGGGGACCGATTGTCCCCCCGGGGGATGGGCGCGAAAGCGCGGGCACGGGGAGGATACCGGAAGAATGCTTCGAGCGATTCCCGGTATCCTCCCAAAGCGTGCCGAAGGGTCACCGTGGGGTTTTTAGTGGGTAGGTCCCGCGCCTGTCGTTGTACGGGCGCGGGGAATCCCACACACCCCTCCCACCTCTCCCCAAGGAGGTGGGAGGGAGTCTTTCGAAGATTTTCCCCACGACAAAAAAAAAAAAAAAAAAAAAAAAAAAAAAAAAAAAAAAAAAAAAAAGTTAGGTCAAGGTTAGGCCTGGAATTTGCTCTCATCAGACTCATACTTTCGCATTCTTCACATACTTGTTGAACAGATCCTTGGTATTTTATGGTTTGGATCAGGTAGTAATGTGGTACCACACTAAAACAGTCGATTAAACCTGGTTTCGATCAATATTTTTGAGGATAACGCATGTTAGGTCTGGGTTAGGTCTGGGATTTGGCCTTATCAGGGTCATACTTTCGCATATTTCTCATGCTTGATGGCCAGATTCTGGGCTTTTTCTGGTTTGGATCACGTAGTACTGTGGTACCACACTGAAACAGTCCATTAAACCTGGTTTCGATCAATATTTTAGAGTATGACGCATGTTATATCTTGGTAAGGTCTAGGATTTGCCCTCATCAGTTTCATACATTCGCATTCTTCACATACTTCTTGAACAGATCCTGGGCTTTTTCTGGATTGGATTACGTAGTAATGTGGTACCACACTAAAACAGACAATTAAACCTGGTTTCCATCAATAGTTTAGAGGATAACGCAAGTTATGTCTGGGATAGGTCTGGGATTTGACCTCATCAGGCTCATACTTTCGCGTTTTTCACATACTTGTTGAACAGATCCTCGGTTTTTTCTGGTTTGGATCACGTAGTACTGTGGTACCACACTGAAACAGTCGATTAAACCTGGTTTCGACCTGTATTTTAGAGGTTAACGCATGTTTGGTCTAGGTTTCGTCTGGGATTTGCTCTCATCAGGCTCATTCATTCGCATATTTCTCAAACTCGTTGGTCAGATTCTGTGCTTTTTCTGGTTTGGATCACGTAGTAATGTGGTACCACACTGAAACGGTCAATTAAACCTGATTTCGATCAATAATTTAGAGGATAACGCAATTTATGTCTGGTATAGGTCTGGGATATGCCCTCATCAGGCTCATACTTTACGCGTTTTTCACATACTTATTGAACAGATCCTGGGCTTTTTTCTGGTTTGGATCACGTAGTAATGTGGTACCACACTAAAACAGTCGATTAAACCTGGTTTCGATCGATATTTTTGAGGATAACGCATGTTATGTCTGGTATAGGTCTGGGATTTGCCCTCATCAGGCTCATTCTTTCGTATTCTTCACATACTTCTTGAACAGATCCTGGGATTTTTTCTGGTTTGGATCACTTAGTAATGTGGTACCACACTAAAACAGTCGATTAAACCTGGTTTCGATCAATATTTTTGAGGATAACGCATGCTATGTCTGGTATAGGTCTCGGATTTGCCCTCATCAGGCTCATACTTTCGCGTTTTTCACATACTTATTGAACAGATCCTGGGCTTTTTTCAGGTTTGGATCACGTAGTAATGTGGTACCACACTAAAACAGTCGATTAAACCTGGTTTCGATCAATATTTTTGAGGATAACGCATGTTAGGTCTGGATTAGGTCTGGGATTTGGACTTAACAGGGTCATACTTTCGCATATTTCTCATGCTCGATAGCCAGATTCTGGGCTTTTTCTGGTTTGGATCACGTAGTACTGTGGTACCACACTGAAACAGTCCATTAAACCTGGTTTCGATCAATATTTTAGAGTATGACGCATGTTATGTCTTGGTAAGGTCTGGGATTTGCCCTCATCAGTTTCATACATTCGCGTTCTTCACATACTTCTTGAACAGATCCTGGGCTTTTTCTGGATTGGATTACGTAGTAATGTGGTACCACACTGAAACAGTCAATTAAACCTGGTTTCCATCAATGTTTTAGAGGATAACGCAATTTAGGTCTGGGATAGGTCGGGGATTTGCCCTCATCCGGCTCATACTTTCGCATATTTCTCATACTTGTTGGCCTGATCCTGGGCTTTTTCTGGTTTGGATCACGTAGTAATGTGGTACCACTCTGAAACAGTCGAATAAACCTGGGTTCGATCTATATTATAGATGATAACGCATGTTAGGTCTGGGTTAGGGCTAGGATTTGCCCTCATCAGACCTATACTTTCGCATTCCTCACATACTTGTTGAACAGATCCTGGGTTATTTCTAGTTTGTATCACGTAGTAAATTGGTACCACCCCGAAACAGTCGATTAATCCTGGTCTCGAACAGTATTTTATTGGATAACGCATGTTAGGTCTGGGTGAGGCCTCGGATTTGCCCTCATCAGACTCATACTTTCGCATATTTGTCATACTTGTTGGCCAGATCCTTGGATTTCTCTGGATTGGATCACGTAGTAATGTGGTACCACACTGAAAGAGTTAATTAAACCTGGATACGAACAATATTTTAGAGGATACACCATGTTAGATCTAGGTTAGGCCTGGGATTTGCCCTCATCAGACTCAACTTTCGCGTGTTTCACACACTTGTTGAACAGATCCTGGGTTTTTTCTGGTATGGATCACCTAGTAATGTGGTACCACACTGAAACAGTCCATTAAACCTGGTTTCGATCAATATTTTAGAGGATAACGCATGTTATGTCTAGGTTAGGTCTAGGATTTGCCCTCATCAGTCTCATACTTTCGCATTCTTCACATACTTCTTGAACAGATCCTGGGTTTTTTCTGGTTTCGATTACGTAGTAATGTGGTACCACACCGAAGCAGACCATTAATCCTGGTTTCGATTATTATTTTAGAGGATAACACATGTTAGGTCTAGGTTAGGCCTGGGATTTGCCCTCATCAGACCAATACTTTCGCATTCCTCGCATACTTGTTCAACAGATCCTGGGTTATTTCTAGTTTGTATCACGTAGTAAATTGGTACCACCCTGAAACAGTCGATTAATCCTGGTCTCGTACATTATTTTACTGGATAACGCATGTTAGGTCTAGGTGAGGCCTCGGATTTGCCCTCATCAGACTCATACTTTCGCATATTTGTCATACTTATTGGCCAGATCCTTGGACTTTTCTGGATTGGATCACATAGTAATGTGGTACCACACTGAAGCAGTTAATTAAACCTGGATACGAACAATATTTTAGAGGATACACCATGTTAGATCTAGTTAGGCCTGGGATTTGCCCTCATCAGGGTCATATTTTCGCGTTTTTCACATACTTGTGGAACAGATCCAGGGTTTTTTCTGGTTTGCATCACGTAGTAATGTGGTACCACACTGAAACAGTCAATTAAACCTGGTTTCGATCAATATTTTAGAGGATAACGCAAGTTATGTCTGGGATAGGTCTGGGATTTGCCCTCATCAGACTCATTCTTTCGCATTCTTCACATACTTCTTGAACAGATCCTGGGATTTTTTCTGGTTTGGATCACGTAGTAATGTGGTACCACACTAAAACAGTCGATTAAACCTGGTTTCGATCAATATTTTTGAGGATAACGCATGTTAGGTCTGGGTTAGGTCTGGGATTTGGCCTTATCAGGGTCATACTTTCCCATATTTCTCATGCTTGATGGCCAGATTCTGGGCTTTTTCTGGTTTGGATCACGTAGTACTGTGGTACCACACTGAAACAGTCCATTTAACCTGGTTTCCATCAATATTTTAGAGGATAACGCAAGTTATGTCTGGGATAGGTCTAGGATTTGCCCTCATCAGGCACATACTTTCGCGTTTTTCACATACTTGTTGAACAGATCCTGGGTTTTTTCTGGTATGGATCACGTAGTAATGTGGTACCACACTGAGACATTCGATTAAACCCGGTTTCGATCAATGTTTTAGAGGATAACCGAAGTTAGGTCTGGGATAGGTCGGGGATTTGCCCTCATCCGGCTCATACTTTCGCGATTTCACAAACTTGTTGAACAGATCCTCGGTTTTTTCTGGTGTGGATCACATAGTAATGTGGTACCACACAGAAACAGTCCATTAAACCTGGATTCCATCAATATTTTAGAGGATAACGCATGTTAGGTCTGTGTTAGGTCTAGGATTTGCCCTCATCAGTCTCATATTTTCGCATTCTTCGCATACTTCTTGAACAGATCCTGGGTTTATTCTGGTTTCGATTACGTAGTAATGTGGTACCACACTGAAGCAGACCATTAATCCTGGTTTCGATTATTATTTTAGAGGATAACACATGTTAGGTCTAGGTTAGGTCTGGGATTTGCCCTCATCAGGGTCATACTTTCGAAGTTTTAACATACATGTTGACCAGATCGATGGTTTTTTCTGCTTTGGATCACGTAGCAAAGTGGTACCACACTGAAACATTCCATTAAACCTGGTTTCGAACAATATTTTAGAGGATAACGCATGTTAGGTCTGGATTAGGTCTAGGATTTGCCCTCGTCAGTCTCATACTTTCGCTTATTTCTCATACTTCATGGCCAGATCCTGGGCTGTTTCTGCTTTGGATCACGTAGCAAAGTGGTACCACACTGAAACAGTCCATTAAACCTGGTTTCGATGAATATTTTAGAGAATAACTCATGTTAGGTCTATGTTAGGTCTGGGATTTGCTCTCATCAGGCTCGTACTTTCCCGTTTTTCAGATACTTCTTGAACAGATCCTGGGTTTTTTCTGGTATGGATCACGTAGTAATGTGGTACCACAATGAAACCGTTCATTAAACCTGGTTTCGATCAATATTTTAGAGGATAACGCATGTTATGTCTAGGTTAGGTCTAGGATTTGCCCTCATCAGACCAATACTTTCGCATTCCTCGCATACTTGTTGAACAGATCCTGGGTTATTTCTAGTTTGTATCACGTAGTAAATTGGTACCACCCTGAAACAGTCGATTAATCCTGGTCTCGAACATTATTTTACTGGATAACGCATGTTAGGTCTAGGTGAGGCCTCGGATTTGCCCTCATCAGACTCATACTTTCGCATATTTGTCATACTTATTGGCCAGATCCTTGGACTTTTCTGGATTGGATCACGTAGTAATGTGGTACCACACTGAAGCAGTTAATTAAACCTGGATACGAACAATATTTTAGAGGATACACCATGTTAGATCTAGGTTAGGCCTGGGATTTGCCCTCATCTGACTCAACTTTCGCATGTTTCACATACTTGTTGTACAGATCCTGGGTTTTTTCAGGTTTGAATCACGTGGTAATGTGGTACCACACTGAAACAGTCCATGAAACCCAGGCTCTGTCAATATTTTAAAGGATATCGCATATTATGTCTAGGTTAGGTCTAGGATTTGCCCTCATCAGTCTCATACTTTCGCATTCTTCACATACTTGTTGAACAGATCCTTGGTATTTTATGGTTTGGATCAGGTAGTAATGTGGTACCACACTAAAACAGTCGATTAAACCTGGTTTCGATCAATATTTTTGAGGATAACGCATGTTAGGTCTGGGTTAGGTCTGGGATTTGGCCTTATCAGGGTCATACTTTCGCATATTTCTCATGCTTGATGGCCAGATTCTGGGCTTTTTCTGGTTTGGATCACGTAGTACTGTGGTACCACACTGAAACAGTCCATTAAACCTGGTTTCGATCAATATTTTAGAGTATGACGCATGTTATATCTTGGTAAGGTCTAGGATTTGCCCTCATCAGTTTCATACATTCGCATTCTTCACATACTTCTTGAACAGATCCTGGGCTTTTTCTGGATTGGATTACGTAGTAATGTGGTACCACACTAAAACAGACAATTAAACCTGGTTTCCATCAATAGTTTAGAGGATAACGCAAGTTATGTCTGGGATAGGTCTGGGATTTGACCTCATCAGGCTCATACTTTCGCGTTTTTCACATACTTGTTGAACAGATCCTCGGTTTTTTCTGGTTTGGATCACGTAGTACTGTGGTACCACACTGAAACAGTCGATTAAACCTGGTTTCGACCTGTATTTTAGAGGTTAACGCATGTTTGGTCTAGGTTTCGTCTGGGATTTGCTCTCATCAGGCTCATTCATTCGCATATTTCTCAAACTCGTTGGTCAGATTCTGTGCTTTTTCTGGTTTGGATCACGTAGTAATGTGGTACCACACTGAAACGGTCAATTAAACCTGATTTCGATCAATAATTTAGAGGATAACGCAATTTATGTCTGGTATAGGTCTGGGATATGCCCTCATCAGGCTCATACTTTACGCGTTTTTCACATACTTATTGAACAGATCCTGGGCTTTTTTCTGGTTTGGATCACGTAGTAATGTGGTACCACACTAAAACAGTCGATTAAACCTGGTTTCGATCGATATTTTTGAGGATAACGCATGTTATGTCTGGTATAGGTCTGGGATTTGCCCTCATCAGGCTCATTCTTTCGTATTCTTCACATACTTCTTGAACAGATCCTGGGATTTTTTCTGGTTTGGATCACTTAGTAATGTGGTACCACACTAAAACAGTCGATTAAACCTGGTTTCGATCAATATTTTTGAGGATAACGCATGCTATGTCTGGTATAGGTCTCGGATTTGCCCTCATCAGGCTCATACTTTCGCGTTTTTCACATACTTATTGAACAGATCCTGGGCTTTTTTCAGGTTTGGATCACGTAGTAATGTGGTACCACACTAAAACAGTCGATTAAACCTGGTTTCGATCAATATTTTTGAGGATAACGCATGTTAGGTCTGGATTAGGTCTGGGATTTGGACTTAACAGGGTCATACTTTCGCATATTTCTCATGCTCGATAGCCAGATTCTGGGCTTTTTCTGGTTTGGATCACGTAGTACTGTGGTACCACACTGAAACAGTCCATTAAACCTGGTTTCGATCAATATTTTAGAGTATGACGCATGTTATGTCTTGGTAAGGTCTGGGATTTGCCCTCATCAGTTTCATACATTCGCGTTCTTCACATACTTCTTGAACAGATCCTGGGCTTTTTCTGGATTGGATTACGTAGTAATGTGGTACCACACTGAAACAGTCAATTAAACCTGGTTTCCATCAATGTTTTAGAGGATAACGCAATTTAGTTCTGGGATAGGTCGGGGATTTGCCCTCATCCGGCTCATACTTTCGCATATTTCTCATACTTGTTGGCCTGATCCTGGGCTTTTTCTGGTTTGGATCACGTAGTAATGTGGTACCACTCTGAAACAGTCGAATAAACCTGGGTTCGATCTATATTATAGATGATAACGCATGTTAGGTCTGGGTTAGGGCTAGGATTTGCCCTCATCAGACCTATACTTTCGCATTCCTCACATACTTGTTGAACAGATCCTGGGTTATTTCTAGTTTGTATCACGTAGTAAATTGGTACCACCCCGAAACAGTCGATTAATCCTGGTCTCGAACAGTATTTTATTGGATAACGCATGTTAGGTCTGGGTGAGGCCTCGGATTTGCCCTCATCAGACTCATACTTTCGCATATTTGTCATACTTGTTGGCCAGATCCTTGGATTTCTCTGGATTGGATCACGTAGTAATGTGGTACCACACTGAAAGAGTTAATTAAACCTGGATACGAACAATATTTTAGAGGATACACCATGTTAGATCTAGGTTAGGCCTGGGATTTGCCCTCATCAGACTCAACTTTCGCGTGTTTCACACACTTGTTGAACAGATCCTGGGTTTTTTCTGGTATGGATCACCTAGTAATGTGGTACCACACTGAAACAGTCCATTAAACCTGGTTTCGATCAATATTTTAGAGGATAACGCATGTTATGTCTAGGTTAGGTCTAGGATTTGCCCTCATCAGTCTCATACTTTCGCATTCTTCACATACTTCTTGAACAGATCCTGGGTTTTTTCTGGTTTCGATTACGTAGTAATGTGGTACCACACCGAAGCAGACCATTAATCCTGGTTTCGATTATTATTTTAGAGGATAACACATGTTAGGTCTAGGTTAGGCCTGGGATTTGCCCTCATCAGACCAATACTTTCGCATTCCTCGCATACTTGTTCAACAGATCCTGGGTTATTTCTAGTTTGTATCACGTAGTAAATTGGTACCACCCTGAAACAGTCGATTAATCCTGGTCTCGTACATTATTTTACTGGATAACGCATGTTAGGTCTAGGTGAGGCCTCGGATTTGCCCTCATCAGACTCATACTTTCGCATATTTGTCATACTTATTGGCCAGATCCTTGGACTTTTCTGGATTGGATCACATAGTAATGTGGTACCACACTGAAGCAGTTAATTAAACCTGGATACGAACAATATTTTAGAGGATACACCATGCTAGATCTAGTTAGGCCTGGGATTTGCCCTCATCAGGGTCATATTTTCGCGTTTTTCACATACTTGTGGAACAGATCCAGGGTTTTTTCTGGTTTGCATCACGTAGTAATGTGGTACCACACTGAAACAGTCAATTAAACCTGGTTTCGATCAATATTTTAGAGGATAACGCAAGTTATGTCTGGGATAGGTCTGGGATTTGCCCTCATCAGACTCATTCTTTCGCATTCTTCACATACTTCTTGAACAGATCCTGGGATTTTTTCTGGTTTGGATCACGTAGTAATGTGGTACCACACTAAAACAGTCGATTAAACCTGGTTTCGATCAATATTTTTGAGGATAACGCATGTTAGGTCTGGGTTAGGTCTGGGATTTGGCCTTATCAGGGTCATACTTTCCCATATTTCTCATGCTTGATGGCCAGATTCTGGGCTTTTTCTGGTTTGGATCACGTAGTACTGTGGTACCACACTGAAACAGTCCATTTAACCTGGTTTCCATCAATATTTTAGAGGATAACGCAAGTTATGTCTGGGATAGGTCTAGGATTTGCCCTCATCAGGCACATACTTTCGCGTTTTTCACATACTTGTTGAACAGATCCTGGGTTTTTTCTGGTATGGATCACGTAGTAATGTGGTACCACACTGAGACATTCGATTAAACCCGGTTTCGATCAATGTTTTAGAGGATAACCGAAGTTAGGTCTGGGATAGGTCGGGGATTTGCCCTCATCCGGCTCATACTTTCGCGATTTCACAAACTTGTTGAACAGATCCTCGGTTTTTTCTGGTGTGGATCACATAGTAATGTGGTACCACACAGAAACAGTCCATTAAACCTGGATTCCATCAATATTTTAGAGGATAACGCATATTAGGTCTGTGTTAGGTCTAGGATTTGCCCTCATCAGTCTCATATTTTCGCATTCTTCGCATACTTCTTGAACAGATCCTGGGTTTATTCTGGTTTCGATTACGTAGTAATGTGGTACCACACTGAAACATTCCATTAAACCTGGTTTCGAACAATATTTTAGAGGATAACGCATGTTAGGTCTGGATTAGGTCTAGGATTTGCCCTCGTCAGTCTCATACTTTCGCTTATTTCTCATACTTCATGGCCAGATCCTGGGCTGTTTCTGCTTTGGATCACGTAGCAAAGTGGTACCACACTGAAACAGTCCATTAAACCTGGTTTCGATGAATATTTTAGAGAATAACTCATGTTAGGTCTATGTTAGGTCTGGGATTTGCTCTCATCAGGCTCGTACTTTCCCGTTTTTCAGATACTTCTTGAACAGATCCTGGGTTTTTTCTGGTATGGATCACGTAGTAATGTGGTACCACAATGAAACCGTTCATTAAACCTGGTTTCGATCAATATTTTAGAGGATAACGCATGTTATGTCTAGGTTAGGTCTAGGATTTGCCCTCATCAGACCAATACTTTCGCATTCCTCGCATACTTGTTGAACAGATCCTGGGTTATTTCTAGTTTGTATCACGTAGTAAATTGGTACCACCCTGAAACAGTCGATTAATCCTGGTCTCGAACATTATTTTACTGGATAACGCATGTTAGGTCTAGGTGAGGCCTCGGATTTGCCCTCATCAGACTCATACTTTCGCATATTTGTCATACTTATTGGCCAGATCCTTGGACTTTTCTGGATTGGATCACGTAGTAATGTGGTACCACACTGAAGCAGTTAATTAAACCTGGATACGAACAATATTTTAGAGGATACACCATGTTAGATCTAGGTTAGGCCTGGGATTTGCCCTCATCTGACTCAACTTTCGCATGTTTCACATACTTGTTGTACAGATCCTGGGTTTTTTCAGGTTTGAATCACGTGGTAATGTGGTACCACACTGAAACAGTCCATGAAACCCAGGCTCTGTCAATATTTTAAAGGATATCGCATATTATGTCTAGGTTAGGTCTAGGATTTGCCCTCATCAGTCTCATACTTTCGCATTCTTCACATACTTGTTGAACAGATCCTTGGTATTTTATGGTTTGGATCAGGTAGTAATGTGGTACCACACTAAAACAGTCGATTAAACCTGGTTTCGATCAATATTTTTGAGGATAACGCATGTTAGGTCTGGGTTAGGTCTGGGATTTGGCCTTATCAGGGTCATACTTTCGCATATTTCTCATGCTTGATGGCCAGATTCTGGGCTTTTTCTGGTTTGGATCACGTAGTACTGTGGTACCACACTGAAACAGTCCATTAAACCTGGTTTCGATCAATATTTTAGAGTATGACGCATGTTATATCTTGGTAAGGTCTAGGATTTGCCCTCATCAGTTTCATACATTCGCATTCTTCACATACTTCTTGAACAGATCCTGGGCTTTTTCTGGATTGGATTACGTAGTAATGTGGTACCACACTAAAACAGACAATTAAACCTGGTTTCCATCAATAGTTTAGAGGATAACGCAAGTTATGTCTGGGATAGGTCTGGGATTTGACCTCATCAGGCTCATACTTTCGCGTTTTTCACATACTTGTTGAACAGATCCTCGGTTTTTTCTGGTTTGGATCACGTAGTACTGTGGTACCACACTGAAACAGTCGATTAAACCTGGTTTCGACCTGTATTTTAGAGGTTAACGCATGTTTGGTCTAGGTTTCGTCTGGGATTTGCTCTCATCAGGCTCATTCATTCGCATATTTCTCAAACTCGTTGGTCAGATTCTGTGCTTTTTCTGGTTTGGATCACGTAGTAATGTGGTACCACACTGAAACGGTCAATTAAACCTGATTTCGATCAATAATTTAGAGGATAACGCAATTTATGTCTGGTATAGGTCTGGGATATGCCCTCATCAGGCTCATACTTTACGCGTTTTTCACATACTTATTGAACAGATCCTGGGCTTTTTTCTGGTTTGGATCACGTAGTAATGTGGTACCACACTAAAACAGTCGATTAAACCTGGTTTCGATCGATATTTTTGAGGATAACGCATGTTATGTCTGGTATAGGTCTGGGATTTGCCCTCATCAGGCTCATTCTTTCGTATTCTTCACATACTTCTTGAACAGATCCTGGGATTTTTTCTGGTTTGGATCACTTAGTAATGTGGTACCACACTAAAACAGTCGATTAAACCTGGTTTCGATCAATATTTTTGAGGATAACGCATGCTATGTCTGGTATAGGTCTCGGATTTGCCCTCATCAGGCTCATACATTCGCGTTTTTCACATACTTATTGAACAGATCCTGGGCTTTTTTCAGGTTTGGATCACGTAGTAATGTGGTACCACACTAAAACAGTCGATTAAACCTGGTTTCGATCAATATTTTTGAGCATAACGCATGTTAGGTCTGGATTAGGTCTGGGATTTGGACTTAACAGGGTCATACTTTCGCATATTTCTCATGCTCGATAGCCAGATTCTGGGCTTTTTCTGGTTTGGATCACGTAGTACTGTGGTACCACACTGAAACAGTCCATTAAACCTGGTTTCGATCAATATTTTAGAGTATGACGCATGTTATGTCTTGGTAAGGTCTGGGATTTGCCCTCATCAGTTTCATACATTCGCGTTCTTCACATACTTCTTGAACAGATCCTGGGCTTTTTCTGGATTGGATTACGTAGTAATGTGGTACCACACTGAAACAGTCAATTAAACCTGGTTTCCATCAATGTTTTAGAGGATAACGCAATTTAGGTCTGGGATAGGTCGGGGATTTGCCCTCATCCGGCTCATACTTTCGCATATTTCTCATACTTGTTGGCCTGATCCTGGGCTTTTTCTGGTTTGGATCACGTAGTAATGTGGTACCACTCTGAAACAGTCGAATAAACCTGGGTTCGATCTATATTATAGATGATAACGCATGTTAGGTCTGGGTTAGGGCTAGGATTTGCCCTCATCAGACCTATACTTTCGCATTCCTCACATACTTGTTGAACAGATCCTGGGTTATTTCTAGTTTGTATCACGTAGTAAATTGGTACCACCCCGAAACAGTCGATTAATCCTGGTCTCGAACAGTATTTTATTGGATAACGCATGTTAGGTCTGGGTGAGGCCTCGGATTTGCCCTCATCAGACTCATACTTTCGCATATTTGTCATACTTGTTGGCCAGATCCTTGGACTTTTCTGGATTGGATCACATAGTAATGTGGTACCACACTGAAGCAGTTAATTAAACCTGGATACGAACAATATTTTAGAGGATACACCATGTTAGATCTAGTTAGGCCTGGGATTTGCCCTCATCAGGGTCATATTTTCGCGTTTTTCACATACTTGTGGAACAGATCCAGGGTTTTTTCTGGTTTGCATCACGTAGTAATGTGGTACCACACTGAAACAGTCAATTAAACCTGGTTTCGATCAATATTTTAGAGGATAACGCATGTTATGTCTAGGTTAGGTCTAGGATTTGCCCTCATCAGACCAATACTTTCGCATTCCTCGCATACTTGTTGAACAGATCCTGGGTTATTTCTAGTTTGTATCACGTAGTAAATTGGTACCACCCTGAAACAGTCGATTAATCCTGGTCTCGAACATTATTTTACTGGATAACGCATGTTAGGTCTAGGTGAGGCCTCGGATTTGCCCTCATCAGACTCATACTTTCGCATATTTGTCATACTTATTGGCCAGATCCTTGGACTTTTCTGGATTGGATCACGTAGTAATGTGGTACCACACTGAAGCAGTTAATTAAACCTGGATACGAACAATATTTTAGAGGATACACCATGTTAGATCTAGGTTAGGCCTGGGATTTGCCCTCATCTGACTCAACTTTCGCATGTTTCACATACTTGTTGTACAGATCCTGGGTTTTTTCAGGTTTGAATCACGTGGTAATGTGGTACCACACTGAAACAGTCCATGAAACCCAGGCTCTGTCAATATTTTAAAGGATATCGCATATTATGTCTAGGTTAGGTCTAGGATTTGCCCTCATCAGTCTCATACTTTCGCATTCTTCACATACTTCTTGAACAGATCCTGGGCTTTTTTCTGGTTAGGATCACGTAGTAATGTGGTACCACACTAAAACAGTCGATTAAACCTGGTTTCGATCGATATTTTTGAGGATAACGCATGTTATGCCTGGTATAGGTCTGGGATTTGCCCTCATCAGGCTCACTCTTTCGCAGTTTTAACATACATGTTGACCTGATCGATGGTTTTTTCTGCTTTAGATCACGTAGCAAAGTGGTACCACACTGAAACAGTCAATTAAACCTGGTTTCGATCAATATTTCATAGGATAACGCAAGTTAGGTCTGGGATAGGTCTGGGATCTGCCCTCATCAGGGTCATATTTTCGCATTCTTCACATACTTCTTGAACAGATCCTGGGCTTTTTTCTGGTTTGGATCACGTAGTAATGTGGTACCACACTGAAACAGTCCACTAAACCTGGTTTCGATCAATATTTTAGAGGATTTCGCATGCTAGGTCTAGGTTAGGCCTGGGATTTGCTCTCATCAGGCTCGTACTTTCGCATATTTCTCATACTAGATGGCCAGATCCTGGGCTTTTTCTGGTTTGGATCACGTAGTAATGTGGTACCACACTAAAACAGTCGATTAAACCTGGTTTCGATCAACATTTTAGAGGATAACGCAAGTTATGTCTGGGATAGGACTAGGATTTGCCCTCATCAGGGTCATACTTTCGCAGTTTTAACATACATGTTGACCTGATCGATGGTTTTTTCTGCTTTCGATCACGTAGCAAGGTGGTACCACACTGAAACAGTCAATTAAACCTGGTTTCGATCAATATTTCATAGGATAACGCAAGTTAGGTCTGGGATAGGTCTGGGATCTGCCCTCATCAGGGTCATATTTTCGCATTCTTCACATACTTCTTG
This sequence comes from Colletes latitarsis, assembly GCF_051014445.1. Taxonomy (NCBI): domain Eukaryota; kingdom Metazoa; phylum Arthropoda; class Insecta; order Hymenoptera; family Colletidae; genus Colletes; species Colletes latitarsis. The sequence continues at coordinate 6,955,004 of NC_135134.1, read as the reverse complement.
AACAGATCCTGGGATTTTTTCTGGTTTGGATCACTTAGTAATGTGGTACCACACTAAAAAAGTCGATTAAACCTGGTTTCGATCAATATTTTTGAGGATAACGCAAGTTATGTCTGTTATAGGTCTGGGATTTGCCCTCATCAGGCTCATACTTTCGCGTTTTTCACATACTTGTTGAACAGATCCTGGGCTTTTTTCTGGTTTGGATCACGTAGTAATGTGGTACCACTCTGAAACAGTCGAATAAACCTGGGTTCGATCTATATTATAGATGATAACGCATGTTAGGTCTGGGTTAGGGCTAGGATTTGCCCTCATCAGACCAATACTTTCGCATTCCTCACATACTTGTTGAACAGATCCTGGGTTATTTCAAGTTTGTATCACGTAGTAAATTGGTACCACCCTGAAACAGTCGATTAATCCTGGTCTCGATCTATATTTTAGAGGATAACGCATGTTAGGTCTGGGTTAGGTCCAGGATTTGCCCGCATCTGACTCATACTTTCGCATATTTGTCATACTTGTTGGCCAGATCCTTGGATTTTTCTGGATTGGACCACGTAGTAATGTGGTACCACACTGAAACAGTCGAATAAACCTGGGTTCGATCAATATTATAGATGATAACGCATGTTAGGTCTGGGTTAGGGCTAGGATTTGCCCTCATCAGACCAATACTTTCGCATTCCTCACATACTTGTTAAACAGATCCTGGGTTATTTCTAGTTTGTATCACGTAGTAAATTGGTACCACCCTGAAACAGTCGAGTAATCCTGGTCTCGAACAGTATTTTACTGGATAACGCATGTTAGGTCTGGGTGAGGCCTCGGATTTGCCCTCATCAGACTCATACTTTCGCATATTTGCCATTCTTGTTGGCCAGATCCTCGGATTTCTCTGGATTGGATCACGTAGTAATGTGGTACCACACTGAAACAGTTAATTAAACCTGGATACGAACAATAATTTAGGGGATACACCATGTTAGATCTAGGTTAGGCCAGGGATTTGCCCTCATCAGGGTCATATTTTCGCGTTTTTCACATACTTGTTGAACAGATCCAGGGTTTTTTCTGGTTTGCATCACGTAGTTATGTGGTACCACACTGAAACAGTCAATTAAACCTGGTTTCGATCAATATTTTAGAGGATAACGCAAGTTATGTCTGGGATAGGTCTGGGATTTGCCCTCATCAGGCTCGTACTTTCACGTTTTTCACACACTTGTTGAACAGATCCTGGGTTTTTTGTGGTTTAGATCACGTAGTAATGTGGTACCACACTGAAACAGTCCATTGAACCTGGTTTCGATCAATATTTTAGAGGATAACGCATGTTATGTCTAGGTTAGGTCTAGGATTTGCCCTCATCAGTCTCATACTTCCGCATTCTTCACATACCTGTTGAAGAGATCCATGCCTTTTTCTGGTTTGGATCACGTAGTAACGTGGTACCACACTGAAGCAGTCCACTAAACCTGGTTTCGATCAATATTTTAAACAACAGCGCATGTTATGTCTAGGTTTGTCCTGGGATTTGCCCTCATCAGACTCATACTTTCGTGTTTTTCACATACCTGTTGAACACATCCATGCCTTTTTCTGGTTTGGATCAGGTAGTAATGTGGGTACCACACTGAAACAGTTGATTAAACCTGGTGTCGATCAATATTTTAGAGGATAACGCAAGTTATGTCTGGGATAGGTCTGGGATTTGCCCTCATCAGCCTCATACCTCCGCATTCTTCACATACCTGTTGAACAGATCCATGCCTTTTTCTGGTTTGGATCACGTAGTAACGTGGTACCACACTGAAGCAGTCCACTAAACCTGGTTTCGATCAATATTTTAGAGGATAGGGCATGTTATGTCTAGGTTAGGCCTGGGATTTGCCCTCATCAGACTCAGACTTTCGCATACTTCACATACTTGTTGAACAGATCCTGGGCTTTTTCTGGATTGGATCACGTAGTAATGTGGGTACCACACTGAAACAGTTGATTAAACCTGGTATCGATCAATATTTTAGAGGATAACGCAAGTTATGTCTGGGATAGGTCTGGGATTTGCCCTCATCAGTCTCATACTTTCGCGTTTTTCTCATACTTGATGGCCAGATCCTGGGCTTTTTCTAGTTTGGATCACGTAGTATTGTGATACCACACTAAAACAGCTGATTAAACCTGGTTTCGATGAATATTTTAGAGGATAACGCAAGTTATGTCTGGGATAGGTGTGGGATTTGCCCTCATCAGGCTCATACTTTCGCGTTTTTCACATACTTGTAGAACAGATCCTGGGCTTCTTCTGGTTTGGATCACGCAGTAATGTGGTACCACCCCGAAACATTCAATTAAACCTGGTCTTGATAAATATTTTAGAGGATAACGCATGTTAGGTCTGGGTTAGGTCTAGGATTTGCCCTTCCCCTCTGGGGCTGTGTCCGGCCAGGTGTCCGGCGCAGTACGGGGCGTTGCGACCCCGACGTACCTGATGCTAATCACACCGTATTTTAGAGGATAACGCATGTTAGGTCTGGGTTAGGTCTAGGATTTGCCCTCATCAGTGTCACACTTTCGCATTTTTCACATACTTGTTGAACAGATCCCTGGCTTTTTCTGGTTTGGATCACGTTGTAAAGTGGTACCACACTGAGACAGTCGACTACACCTGGTTTCGATCAATATTTTAGAGGATTACGCATGTTAGGTCTAGGTTAGGCCTGGGATTTGCTCTCATCAGGCTCGTACTTTCGCATATTTCTCATACTTGGTGGCCAGATTCTGGGCTTTTTCTGGTTTGGGTCACGTAGTAATGTGGTACCACACTGAAACAGTCAATTAAACCAGGTTCCATCAATATTTTGGAGGATGACGCAAGTTATGTCTGGTATAGGTCTGGGATTTGCCTTCATCAGGCTCATTCTTTCGCATTCTTCACATACTTCTTGAACAGATCCTGGGATTTTTTCTGGTTTGGATCACTTAGTAATGTGGTACCACACTAAAACAGTCGATTAAACCTGGTTTCGATCAATATTTTTGAGGATAACGCAAGTTATGTCTGGTATAGGTCTGGGATTTGCCCTCATCAGGCTCATACTTTCGCGTTTTTCACATACTTATTGAACAGATCCTGGGCTTTTTTCTGGTTTGGATAAAGTAGTAATGTGGTACCACACTAAAACAGTCGATTAAACCTGGTTTCGATCAATATTTTTGAGGATAACGCGTGTTAGGTCTGGGTTAGGTCTGGGATTTGGCCTTAACAGGGTCATACTTTCGCATATTTCTCATGCTCGATGGCCAGATTCTGGGCTTTTTCTGGTTTGGATCACGTAGTACTGTGGTACCACACTGAAACAGTCCATTAAACCTGGTTTCGATCAATATTTTAGAATATGACGCATGTTATGTCTTGGTAAGGTCTAGGATTTGCCCTCATCAGTTTCATACATTCGCGTTCTTCACATACTTCTTGAGCAGATCCTGGGCTTTTTCTGGATTGGATTACGTAGTAATGTGGTACCACACTGAAACAGTCAATTAAACCTGGTTTCCATCAATGTTTTAGAGGATAACGCAAGTTAGGTCTGGGATAGGTCGGGGATTTGCCCTCATCCGGCTCATACTTTCGCATATTTCTCATACTTGTTGGCCAGATCCTGGGCTTTTTCTGGTTTGGATCACGTAGTGATGTGGTACCACTCTGAAACAGTCGAATAAACCTGGGTTCGATCTATATTATAGATGACAACGCATGTTAGGTCTGGGTTAGGGCTAGGATTTGCCCTCATCAGACCAATACTTTCGCATTCCTCACATACTTGTTGAACAGATCCTGGGTTATTTCTAGTTTGTATCACGTAGTAAATTGGTACCACCCTGAAACAGTCGATTAATCCTGGTCTCGATCTATATTTTAGAGGATAACGCATGTTAGGTCTGGGTTAGGTCCAGGATTTGCCCGCATCTGGCTCATACTTTCGCATATTTGTCATACTTGTTGGCCAGATCCTTGGATTTTTCTGGATTGGATCACGTAGTACTGTGGTACCACACTGAAACAGTCGAATAAACCTGGGTTCGATCAATATTATAGATGATAACGCATGTTAGGTCTGGGTTAGGGCTAGGATTTGCCCTCATCAGACCAATACTTCCGCATTCCTCACATACTTGTTGAACAGATCCTGGGTTATTTCTAGTTTGTATCACGTAGTAAATTGGTACCACCCTGAAACAGTCGATTAATCCTGGTCTCGAACAGTATTTTATTGGATAACGCATGTTAGGTCTGGGTGAGGCCTCGGATTTGCCCTCATCAGACTCATACTTTCGCATATTTGTCATACTTGTTGGCCAGATCCTTGGATTTCTCTGGATTGGATCACGTAGTAATCTGGTACCACATTGAAAGAGTTAATTAAACCTGGATACGAACAATATTTTAGAGGATACACCTTGTTAGATCTAGGTTACGCCTGGGATTTGCGCTCATCAGACTCAACTTTCGCATGTTTCACATACTTGTTGTACAGATCCTGGGTTTTTTCTGGTTTGAATCACGTGGTAATGTGGTACCACACTGAAACAGTCCATGAAACCCAGGCTCTGTCAATATTTTAAAGGATATCGCATATTATGTCTAGGTTAGGTCTAGGATTTGCCCTCATCAGTCTCATACTTTCGCATTCTTCACATACTTCTTGAACAGATCCTGGGTTTTTTCTGGTTTCGATTACGTAGTAATGTGGTACCACACCGAAGCAGACCATTAATCCTGGTTTCGATTATTATTTTAGAGGATAACACATGTTAGGTCTAGGTTAGGTCTGGGATTTGCCCTCATCAGGGTCATACTTTCGCAGTTTTAACATACATGTTGACCTGATCGATTTTTCTGCTTTAGATCACGTAGCAAAGTGGTACCACACTGAAACAGTCCATTAAACCTGGTTTCGATCAATATTTTAGAGGATTTCGCATGCTAGGTCTAGGTTAGGCCTGGGATTTGCTCTCATCAGGCTCGTACTTTCGCATATTTCTCATACTTCATGGCTAGATCCTGAGCTTTTTCTGGATTGGATCACGTAGTAATGTGTTACCACACTGAAACGGTCAATTAAACCTGGTTTCGATCAATAATTTAGAGGATAACGCAAGTTAGGTCTGGGATAGGTCTGGGATTTGCCCTGATCAGGCTCGTACTTTCACGTTTTTCACACACTTGTTGAACAGATCCTGTGTTTCTTCTGGTTTGGATCACGTAGTAATGTGGTACCACACTGAAGCAGCCCATTAAACCTGGTTTCGATCAATATTTTAGAGGATTACGCATGTTAGGTCTAGGTTAGGCCTGGGATTTGCCCTCATCAGGGTCATACTTTCGCAGTTTTAACATACATGTTGACCTGATCGATGGTTTTTTCTGCTTTCGATCACGTAGCAAGGTGGTACCACACTGAAACAGTCAATTAAACCTGGTTTCGATCAATATTTCATAGGATAACGCAAGTTAGGTGTGGGATAGGTCTGGGATCTGCCTTCATCAGGGTCATATTTTCGCGTTCTTCACATACTTGTTGAACAGAACCCTGGCTTTTTCTGGTTTGAATCACGTACTAATGTGGTACCACACTGAAAGAGTCCATTAAACCAGGTTTCGATCAATATTTTAGAGGATCACGCATGTTAGGTCTAGGTTAGGCCTGGGATTTGCTCTCATCAGGCTCGTACTTTCGCATATTCCTCATACTTGATGGCCAGATTCTGGGCTTTTTCTGGTTTGGATCACGTAGTAATGTGATGCCACACTGAAACAATCAATTAAACCTGGTCTTGATAAATATTTTAGAGGATAACGCATGTTAGGTCTAGGTTAGGCCTGGAATTTGCCCTCATCAGGGTCATATTTTCGCGTTTTTCACATACTTGTTGAACAGATCCAGGGTTTTTTCTGGTTTGCATCACGTAGTAATGTGGTACCACACTGAAACAGTCAATTAAACCTGGTTTCGATCAATATTTTAGAGGATAACGCAAGTTATGTCTGGGATCCCCTCAGGGGCTGCCAGCCTTTCAGCTGCAGTACGGGCTTAACGAACCCGGGGTACCCGAGTCATACACACACCGTAAGCCTCCTGTTGGTCGTCACAACGACCCATTCACAATTCCCTATTGGTTTTGTGAATGGTACGTGACGGCAGGAGGAACGGGGGTCTTGGCTTAACCGCCTGGGCCACGAGTATGGCGACTCTATAAAATCGCCCTCCAATCCTAAGCTATGGTGCGCGGCGATGGGATGCATGGTTGGGGGAGAAGGCCCAATCCCAAGCGACCACCTCCGGGGAACCTGCCGAACCCCCGGAGTATATAGGCTTACCCGGGTAAGGCGGCTCTGCCCGGGCGGACCTTTTCTTCCGACCTGCTCGTGGGAATATTATGGAGTTCACTATTAAAACGGGGTTGGGACGGGGTAAGTCAGAGGGGGAGGACGAAGGCGGTGTTGGGACTGGAGTGACGGCGCTCGCGCCGCCTCCAGCGCCTGGCCCGGCTTCGTGGAAGGTGGAGGAGGACGATGAGACTGCGTCAGTCTCGTCCTTCTCCTCCACCAGGAGCCTCATAGGCTCTAAGAGGAAGAGGGCGGGGCAGGCCGTCGTCGAGGTGGGCGGGGCGATGAGCCCGTCGGTGAGGCTGAGTTGCCTCAGGGACGAGGTGACCGAGGAGATATCGGAGAGGATCTCCTCGTCCCTGAGGCGGGTGGAGAAAGTCGCCGCTGCCTGCGCCTTTAAGGGGCAGAAAAGCGGTGGCGCGGCGGCCCTGAAGGCCGCGGCGGAGGAAATGAGGGAGGCGGCGCGGGAGCTCAGAGGGCGGAACGCCCGTCTGCAGCTCCTGTTGGAGGAGGAGCGACAGGGGAGGAGGAGGGCAGAGGCGCTGTGGAACAGCGCAGCCCTCCCTCCCATTCTCCCTCCTCCTCCACCGCCGCGTCCCTCGGCGGAGGTAAATAAGCGGAGTGCGGCGGCAGTGGTGCGGGGCACCGCGGGCCCCTCCACCCGCACTCCGCCCGTGAAGAAGTCCCCGTCCTCCTCAGAAGACGATCTTCTGAGGAGGATTGGGGACATGATTGATGGCAAGCTGGCCGCCTTCCGGGAGGAGCTCCTCGCCGGAAGAGCGGTCAGCAGGAAGGCCGTGCCTCCCCGACCTGTTCCGGTACAGTCGGGGAAGGCAAAGAAGGGCGGAGTGAAGGCTCCGCCCAGCGTTGCGGCACCAGGGCCCCGGGTCGCGACCCCCAAGGGGGGTGGTGTACCCGTGGTCGCGGTGGTCGCGTCCTCCACGGCACCCTCCCAAGGGGGGGTGGCGTGGAGTGAGGTGGTGGGGCGGAAGGCGAAGCGGGCGGCGAGGAAGGCCTCGCAACCGCGGCCTCCGCCTCCGCCGCCGGCGGCCAGGGTAAAGGCCGCGAAGGTCGGGAAGGCACGACCAGGTCGTCCCCCAAAAACGGCAGCGGTGACGCTGACCGTTGCGCAGGGGGGCGACCTGACCCTCGCGGAGGCGATGCGGCTCGCCAGGGAGAATATCTCCCTGGAAGAGCTGGGCATCGCCTCCGTGAGGGCGAAGAGGGCCGTGACCGGGGGTCTCTTGCTGGAGATCCCCGGTGCAGAAGGCGGCGCGAAGGCGGATCGTCTCGCCCAGAGGCTCCGGGAGCAGCTGGGCGAGCGAGGTGTCCGGGTCGCCCGGCCCACGAAGCGCACGGAGATGCGCGTTTGTGGGCTGGACGACTCGGTCAGCGCACAGGATGTGTCCCGTGCCCTTGCGAGGGCGGGGGACTGTCCTGTGGAGGACCTGCGGATCGGAGAGATCCGCAGGTCGCCCTCCGGCCTCGGGTCGGTGTGGGCCCGGTGCCCCCTCTCCGCCGCCCGTAAGGTGGCGGAATCCGGGAGGGTGTTGGTGGGGTGGGTTTCGGCGCGAGTGGAAATCCTCGCGCCGCGCCCGCTCCAGTGTCACCGCTGCCTCGAATTGGGGCACGTGAGGCAGTGGTGCACCTCGCCGGTGGACCGCAGCGGTCAATGTTACCGCTGCGGTGCCAAAGAGCACCGTGCGAGCCAGTGCTCGGCGGCCCCCCACTGCCCGCTGTGTGCGGACATGGGGAGGCCAGCCGATCACAGGGTGGGGAGCAAGAAGTGCTCCCCCCCCTCCCGGAAGGAGAGGAAGAGGCGGGCTGCACCGGCTCCGGTGCCGAGGGCGGTGGCATCGTCCTCCATGGAGGTGGACGGTGCTACGGGGACGGACGGCCGGGAGGAGGCTGGCGCGGCCATTAATTAATGCCGCCCCGCCTCCTCCTCCAGGCCAACCTCAACCACTGCCGCGCGGCACAGGACTTGATGTCCCAAGTCCTCGCGGAGTGGGGGGTTGGCCTGGCGGTCGCCGCCGAGCCGTACCGCGTCCCTGATCACCCTCATTGGGTGGGCGACGCGGACGGCTTGGTGGCGACGGTATGGGGAGGGGGCGACGGGTCCCCACCGTTCTCCTTGTTGGAGCGCGGTCGGGGATTCGTCGCCGTGGACTGGGGGGGAGTCGCTGTGGTGGGGTGCTACATTTCGCCCCGTAGCGGTCACGCTGCGTTCGAGCTGTACTTGGCCGAGGTCGCGGCATGCGTGCAGCGCTACGCGGCCCGGCCGGTGCTGGTCCTGGGGGATTTTAATGCCAAGTCGGTGGCTTGGGGATCCCCCAGGACCTCCGTTCGCGGCGGGATCCTGGGCGATTGGGCGGCGGGGCTCGACCTCCGGGTATTGAACCGGGGGTCGGAGCACACATGCGTGCGGCGATATGGGGGGTCCATCGTGGATGTTGGATTCGCGACCCCCAACGCCGTGCGCATGGTGTCGGGTTGGCACGTGGTCGCGGGGGCAGAGACACTCTCCGATCACCGGTACATCCGGATGGAGGTCTCTGCCGCCGCGAGTGCATCCCGACACGGCCGCCTGCGTGGCACCCCACCACGCCGCTGGGCGCTTCGGCGCCTGGACAAGGACGCCCTGATGGCAGCTGCCCTCGCTGCAACTTGGCCGCAGGGAGCGGCCGAGTTGCCGAGCATAGAGGAGGAGGTCGCCCGGCTCGGAGCATTGGTCGCGGGTATTTGCGACGCGGCGATGCCTCGGGTCGGGCGGGCTTCTCCTCGCCGGGCGGTGTACTGGTGGTCGGACGCGATCGCGGAGTTGCGAGTCGCGACTGTCCGCGCCCGACGCCAGTACACCCGCGCGCGCCGTCGTCAACGTACAGGCGACGGCGTGGCGCGAGCGAGGGCAGCTGATGACCTGTATGGAGCATACCGCGTGGCGCGGGTTGCTCTGCAGGTCGCCATCAAACGGGCCAAGACCCGGGCATGGAAGGAGCTCCTCCAGACCCTTGATGACGATCCATGGGGGTGCCCATATAAGGTGGTGCTGAATAAGCTCCGCCCGTGGGCGCCCCCCGTCACCGAGGGTCTTGACCCCCGGCTGCTGGAGGACGTGGTCAATACACTCTTCCCAATTGGGGAGAGGGGACCGCGTCCTCCGGCGGCGGCGGCTGTCCCAGTGGAATGGACGGCCGAGCTGGGGGTCACGCAGGAGGAGCTGGCAGCGGCCATCAGACGGCTCGGGGTTCGTAACACGGCCCCGGGTCCGGATGGTGTGCCCGGCCGGGTTTGGGTCTTGACCCAGGGCGTCCTTGGGGCCGACCTCAGGCGGTTGTTCGACCGCTGCCTGAGGGACGGGCGATTCCCCCCCAGTTGGAAGGTGGCGAGGATGGTCCTCCTCCGGAAGGAGGGTCGGCCCGCGGAGTCTCCCTCCGCATACCGGCCCATTTGTCTCCTCGACGAGGTGGGCAAGCTCTTCGAGCGGGTGATTGCTGCCCGCCTCGTCGAGCACCTCTCGCGGGGTGATCCCGGTCTGGCCGACTGCCAGTTCGGTTTCCGGGGGGGCCGATCGACTATCGACGCGATAGGTCGTGTGAGGGCCCTCTCGGGGGCGGCCGTCTCCCGGGGAGGGGTGGCATTGGCAATATCCATGGATATTGCCAATGCCTTTAACACCCTCCCCTGGGAAGAGATAAGGAGGGGACTCGAATATCATCGGGTCCCCCCTTGTCTCAGGGCGGTCGTCGGGGATTATCTCCGCGGCAGGTGGATCGAGTATCCGGGCCGGGATGGTGATATGCGGAGGGAGGTGTACTGCGGTGTTCCGCAGGGGTCGGTCCTCGGGCCACTCCTGTGGAACATCGCGTACGACTCGGTGTTGCGGGCCGGCCTCCCCGACGGCGTCAGCACGGTGTGTTATGCGGATGACACACTGGTGCTGGCCGTCGGGGCGCACTGGGGGAGGGCCATGCGTCGCGCGGAGGAGGGGTCGCAACGCGTCGTCGACCGGATCAGGGGGATGGGGATGACGGTGGCGGTCCATAAGACCGAGGTGATTGCGTTTCATTCACCTCGGCAGGATCCGCCACCCCCTCTGATCCGGGTGGGTGGGGCTGACATCGAGGTGAAGCCCCGGATCAGGTATCTAGGGCTGATCCTCGATAGCCACTGGCGTTTCGAGGAGCATTTCCGCTGCCTGGTCCCCCGGTTGGAAAGGATGGTTGCGGCTCTGGGCCGGATCCTGCCCAACCTGGGGGGCCCGGCGGGCCGAGTTCGTCGCCTCTATGTGGCAATGGTCCAGTCGGTGGCCCTATACGGGGCCCCCGTCTGGGCGGACGACCTGGCTGCCTCCCGGCGCAGCATGACTATGCTGCGTCGGGTGCAGAGGCGCATGGCGCTCAGGGTCGTCCGCGGGTATCGGACCATGTCACATGAGGCGGCGACGGTTCTAGCGGGGATGCCGCCCATGGACCTGCTCGCGCGGTCGCACGCGGTGATGTACCGGCACCGCGTCGACCGTCGCGCGGGGGTGGGGGCGGTCCCGGGCGGGCAGGAACCTGCTTGGGGCGATTTGAAGCGCCAGGCCCGGCAGTCCGTGTTGCTCGCGTGGCAGGAGCGGCTGGCTCTGCCAACCGCGGGGCACCGGACTGTCGGGGCGGTTCGGCCACTCCTGAAGGAGTGGCTGGACAGAGGCCATGGCAGCCTCACCTACCGGACGGCACAGGTATTTTCCGGGCATGGCAGCTTCGGAAGATACCTGTGCCGGATAGGGAAGGAGCCGACGGCGCGTTGCTGCCACTGCGACGCTGAGCAGGACACGGCGGATCATACCCTGGAGGTATGCCCCGCGTGGGAGGGGGAGCGCCGTGTCCTGGTCGGCGTCGTCGGGCGGGATGTCTCGCTGCCGGGCGTGGTGCGCGCCATGCTCGGCAGCGAGGAGAAGTGGAGGGCCGTGGCCTCCTTCTGCGAGAACGTAATGTTGCAGAAGGAGGCCGCGGGGAGGGAGCGCGAGCTTCAGCGGCGCGCTGAAGCTCGCGCTCGTGCGGTGGCCCGAGGTCGTCGCCCGGTCGCGAGGCGTCGCGGGCGGCCGCCTCGGCGTGGCGGATGACCTAGGCTGGGAGGGGGGTCCTGAGGGGACCCTCCTCCCGCCAGGCGGCGCCGGGTCGGACCGGTTGGGGGTAGGAGTGCCTCCCCCTACCGGTCCGACGCAAGGGGAGGCACCCTCGGCGGTCTGGTGCGGCCATGAACGCCCGGCCGCCGAGGGGTGGAAACGGGGTCGCGGGCGGTTGCGAGTTGGGGCTCGCAGCCGCCACTAAACGCGGCCCCGGGACGGATAGCGGCGGGATGGAGTGGCCCCGTCCCGCCGCTATGAGGCAGTGTGTCTACTGGGGGGACCGATTGTCCCCCCGGGGGATGGGCGCGAAAGCGCGGGCACGGGGAGGATACCGGAAGAATGCTTCGAGCGATTCCCGGTATCCTCCCAAAGCGTGCCGAAGGGTCACCGTGGGGTTTTTAGTGGGTAGGTCCCGCGCCTGTCGTTGTACGGGCGCGGGGAATCCCACACACCCCTCCCACCTCTCCCCAAGGAGGTGGGAGGGAGTCTTTCGAAGATTTTCCCCACGACAAAAAAAAAAAAAAAAAAAAAAAAAGTTATGTCTGGGATAGGTCTGGGATTAGCCCTCATCAGGCTCATTCTTTCGCATTCTTCACATACTTCTTGAACAGATCCTGGGATTTTTTCTGGTTTGGATCACTTAGTAATGTGGTACCACACTGAAACAGTCGATTAAACCTGGTTTCGATCAATATTTTTGAGGATAACGCATGTTAGGTCTGGGTTAGGTCTGGGATTTGGCCTTATCAGGGTCATACTTTCGCATATTTCTCATGCTTGATGGCCAGATTCTGGGGTTTTTCTGGTTTGGATCACGTAGTACTGTGGTACCACACTGAAACAGTCCATTAAACCTGGTTTCGATCAATAATTTAGAGTATGACGCATGTTATGTCTTGGTAAGGTCTAGGATTTGCCCTCATCAGTTTCATACATTCGCATTCTTCACATACTTCTTGAACAGATCCTGGGCTTTTTCTGGATTGGATTACGTAGTAATGTGGTACCACACTGAAACAGTCAATTAAACCTGGTTTCCATCAATATTTTGGAGGATAACAAAAGTTATGTCTGGGATAGGTCTGGGATTTGCCCTCATCAGGCTCATACTTTCGCGTTTTTCACATACTTGTTGAACAGACCCTGGGTTTTTTCTGGTATGGATCACGTATTAATGTGGTACCACACTGTAACAGTCGATTAAACCCGGTTTTGATCAATGTTTTAGAGGATAACGCAAGTTAGGTCTGGGATAGGTCGGGGATTTGCCCTCATCAGACTCATACTTTCGCATATTTGTCATTCTTGTTGGCCAGATCCTTGGATTTCTCTGGATTGGATCACGTAGTAATGTGGTACCACACTGAAACAGTTAATTAAACCTGGATACGAACAATATTTTAGGGGATACACCATGTTAGATCTAGGTTAGGCCTGGGATTTGCCCTCATCAGGGTCATATTTTCGCGTTTTTCACATACTTGTTGAACAGATCCAGGGTTTTTTCTGGTTTGCATCACGTAGTAATGTGGTACCACACTGAAACAGTCAATTAAACCTGGTTTCGATCAATATTTTAGAGGATAACGCAAGTTATGTCTGGGATAGGTCTGGGATTTGCACTCATCAGGCTCGTACTTTCACGTTTTTCACACACTCGTTGAACAGATCCTGGGTTTTTTGTGGTTTAGATCACGTAGTAATGTGGTACCACACTGAAACAGTCCATTGAACCTGGTTTCGATCAATATTTTAGAGTATGACGCATGTTATGTCTTGGTAAGGTCTAGGATTTGCCCTCATCAGTTTCATACATTCGCATTCTTCACATACTTCTTGAACAGATCCTGGGCTTTTTCTAGTTTGGATCACGTAGTAACGTGGTACCACACTGAAGCAGTCCACTAAACCTGGTTTCGATCAATATCTTAGATGATAACGCATGTTAGGTCTAGGTTAGGCCTGGGATTTGCCCTAATCAGGGTCATACTTTCGCAGTTTTAACATACATGTTGGCCTGATCGATGGTTTTTTCTGCTTTGGATAACGTAGCAAAGTGGTACCACACTGAAACAGTCCGCTAAACCTGGTTTCGATCAATATTTTAGAGGACTACGCATGTTAGGTCTAGGTTAGGCCTGGGATTTGCACTCATCGGGCTCGTACTTTCGCGTTTTTCACATACTTGATGGCCAGATTCCGGGCTTTTTCTGGTTTGGATCACGTAGTAATGTGGTACCACACTGAAACTGTTAATTAAACCTGGCTTCGATGAATATTTTAGTGGATATCGCATGTTATGTCTAGGCTAGGTCTAGGATTTGCCCTCGTCAGTCTCATACTTTCGCATTCATCACATACTTGTTGAACGGATCCTGGGTTTTGTCTGGTTTGTATCACGTAGTAATGTGGTACCACACTGAAACATTCAATTAAACCTGGTTTCGATCAATATTTTAGAGGATAACGCAAGTTATGTCTGGTTTAGGTCTGGGATTTGCCCTCATCAGTCTCATACTTTCGCGTTTTTCTCATACTTGATGGCCAGATCCTGGGCTTTTTCTAGTTTGGATCACGTAGTAACGTGGTACCACACTGACGCAGTCCACTAAACCTGGTTTCGATCAATATTTTAGATGATAACGCATGTTAGGTCTAGGTTAGGCCTGGGATTTGCCGTAATCAGGGTCATACTTTCGCAGTTTTAACATACATGTTGGCCTGATCGATGGTTTTTTCTGCTTTGGATAACGTAGCAAAGTGGTACCACACTGAAATGGTCCATTAAACCTGGTTTCGATCAATATTTTAGAGGATTACGCATGTTAGGTCTAGGTTAGGCCTGGGATTTGCACTCATGGGGCTCGTACTTTCGCGTTTTTCACATACTTGATGGCCAGATTCCGGGCTTTTTCTGGTTTGGATCACGTAGTAATGTGGTACCACACTGAAACTGTTAATTAAACCTGGCTTCGATGAATATTTTAGTGGATATCGCATGTTACGTCTAGGTTAGGTCTAGGATTTGCCCTCGTCAGTCTCATACTTTCGCATTCATCACATACTTGTTGAACGGATCCTGGGTTTTGTCTGGTTTGTATCACGTAGTAATGTGGTACCACACTGAAACATTCAATTAAACCTGGTTTCGATCAATATTTTAGAGGATAACGCAAGTTATGTCTGGGATAGGTCTGGGATTTGCCCTCATCAGGCTCGCACTTTCACGTTTTTCACACACTTGATGAACAGATCCTGGGTTTTCTGTGGTTTAGATCACGTAGTAATGTGGTACCACACTGAAACAGTCCATTGAACCTGGTTTCGATCAATATTTTAGAGGATAACGCATGTTATGTCTAGGTTAGGTCTAGGATTTGCCCTCATCAATCTCATACTTCCGCATTCTTCACATACCTGTTGAACAGATCCATGCATTTTTCTGGTTTGGATCACGTAGTAACGTGGTACCACACTGACGCAGTCCACTAAACCTGGTTTCGATCAATATTTTAAAGGACAATGCATGTTATGTCTAGGTTAGTCCTGGGATTTGCCCTCATCAGACTCATACTTTCGCGTTTTTCACATAATTGTTGAACAGATCCATGCCTTTTTCTGGTTTGGATCAGGTAGTAACGTGGTACCACACCGAAGCAGTCCACTAAACCTGGTTTCGATCAATATTTTAGAGGATAAGGCATGTTATGTCTAGGTTAGGCCTGGGATTTGCCCTCATCAGACTCACACTTTCGCATACTTCACATACTTGTTGAACAGGTCCTGGGCTTTTTCTGGATTGGATCACGTAGTAATGTGGGTACCACACTGAAACAGTTAATTAAACCTGGTTTCGATCAATATTCTAGAGGATAACGCATGTTATGTCTAGGTTAGGCCTGGGATTTGCTCTCATCAGGCTCGTACTTTCGCATATTTCTCATACTTGATGGCCAGATTCCGGGCTTTTGCTGGTTTGGATCACGTAGTAATGTGGGTACCACACTGAAACAGTTAATTAGACCTGGCTTCGATGAATATTTTAGAGGATAAGGCATGTTATGTCTAGGTTAGGCCTGGGATTTGCCCTCATCAGACTCATACTTTCGCATACTTCACATAATTGTTGAACAGGTCCTGGGCTTTTTCTGGAGTGGATCACGTAGTAATGTGGGTACCACACTGAAACAGTTAATTAAACCTGGTTTCGATCAATATTTTAGAGGATAACGCAAGTTATGTCTGGGATAGGTCTGGGATTTGCCCTCATCAGTCTCATACTTTCGCGTCTTTCTCATACTTGATGCCCAGATCCTGGGCTTTTTCTAGTTTGGATCAGGTAGTAACGTGGTACCACATTGAAGCAGTCCACTAAACCTGGTTTCGATCAATATTTTAGAGGATAAGGCATGTTATGTCTAGGTTAGGCCTGGGATTTGCCCTCATCAGACTCATACTTTCGCATACTTCACATACTTGTTGAACAGATCCTGGGCTTTTTCTGGATTGGATCACGTAGTAATGTGGGTACCACACTGAAACAGTTAATTAAACCTGGTTTCGATCAATATTTTAGAGGATAACGCAAGTTATGTCTGGTTTAGGTCTGGGATTTGCCCTCATCAGTCTCATACTTTCGCGTTTTTCTCATACTTGATGGCCAGATCCTGGGCTTTTTCTAGTTTGGATCACGTAGTAACGTGGTACCACACTGACGCAGTCCACTAAACCTGGTTTCGATCAATATTTTAGATGATAACGCATGTTAGGTCTAGGTTAGGCCTGGGATTTGCCGTAATCAGGGTCATACTTTCGCAGTTTTAACATACATGTTGGCCTGATCGATGGTTATTTCTGCTTTGGATAACGTAGCAAAGTGGTACCACACTGAAACGGTCCATTAAACCTGGTTTCGATCAATATTTTAGAGGATTACGCATGTTAGGTCTAGGTTAGGCCTGGGATTTGCCCTCATCAGACTCATACTTTCGCATACTTCACATAATTGTTGAACAGGTCCTGGGCTTTTTCTGGAGTGGATCACGTAGTAATGTGGGTACCACACTGAAACAGTTAATTAAACCTGGTTTCGATCAATATTTTAGAGTATGACGCATGTTATGTCTTGGTAAGGTCTAGGATTTGCCCTCATCAGTTTCATACATTCGCATTCTTCACATACTTCTTGAACAGATCCTGGGCTTTTTCTAGTTTGGATCACGTAGTAACGTGGTACCACACTGAAGCAGTCCACTAAACCTGGTTTCGATCAATATTTTAGATGATAACGCATGTTAGGTCTAGGTTAGGCCTGGGATTTGCCGTAATCAGGGTCATACTTTCGCAGTTTTAACATACATGTTGGCCTGATCGATGGTTTTTTCTGCTTTGGATAACGTAGCAAAGTGGTACCACACTGAAATGGTCCATTGAACCTGGTTTCGATCAATATTTTAGAGGACTACGCATGTTAGGTCTAGGTTAGGCCTGGGATTTGCACTCATCGGGCTCGTACTTTCGCGTTTTTCACATACTTGATGGCCAGATTCCGGGCTTTTTCTGGTTTGGATCACGTAGTAATGTGGTACCACACTGAAACTGTTAATTAAACCTGGCTTCGATGAATATTTTAGTGGATATCGCATGTTATGTCTAGGCTAGGTCTAGGATTTGCCCTCGTCAGTCTCATACTTTCGCATTCATCACATACTTGTTGAACGGATCCTGGGTTTTGTCTGGTTTGTATCACGTAGTAATGTGGTACCACACTGAAACATTCAATTAAACCTGGTTTCGATCAATATTTTAGAGGATAACGCAAGTTATGTCTGGTTTAGGTCTGGGATTTGCCCTCATCAGTCTCATACTTTCGCGTTTTTCTCATACTTGATGGCCAGATCCTGGGCTTTTTCTAGTTTGGATCACGTAGTAACGTGGTACCACACTGACGCAGTCCACTAAACCTGGTTTCGATCAATATTTTAGATGATAACGCATGTTAGGTCTAGGTTAGGCCTGGGATTTGCCGTAATCAGGGTCATACTTTCGCAGTTTTAACATACATGTTGGCCTGATCGATGGTTTTTTCTGCTTTGGATAACGTAGCAAAGTGGTACCACACTGAAATGGTCCATTAAACCTGGTTTCGATCAATATTTTAGAGGATTACGCATGTTAGGTCTAGGTTAGGCCTGGGATTTGCACTCATGGGGCTCGTACTTTCGCGTTTTTCACATACTTGATGGCCAGATTCCGGGCTTTTTCTGGTTTGGATCACGTAGTAATGTGGTACCACACTGAAACTGTTAATTAAACCTGGCTTCGATGAATATTTTAGTGGATATCGCATGTTACGTCTAGGTTAGGTCTAGGATTTGCCCTCGTCAGTCTCATACTTTCGCATTCATCACATACTTGTTGAACGGATCCTGGGTTTTGTCTGGTTTGTATCACGTAGTAATGTGGTACCACACTGAAACATTCAATTAAACCTGGTTTCGATCAATATTTTAGAGGATAACGCAAGTTATGTCTGGGATAGGTCTGGGATTTGCCCTCATCAGGCTCGCACTTTCACGTTTTTCACACACTTGATGAACAGATCCTGGGTTTTCTGTGGTTTAGATCACGTAGTAATGTGGTACCACACTGAAACAGTCCATTGAACCTGGTTTCGATCAATATTTTAGAGGATAACGCATGTTATGTCTAGGTTAGGTCTAGGATTTGCCCTCATCAATCTCATACTTCCGCATTCTTCACATACCTGTTGAACAGATCCATGCATTTTTCTGGTTTGGATCACGTAGTAACGTGGTACCACACTGACGCAGTCCACTAAACCTGGTTTCGATCAATATTTTAAAGGACAATGCATGTTATGTCTAGGTTAGTCCTGGGATTTGCCCTCATCAGACTCATACTTTCGCGTTTTTCACATAATTGTTGAACAGATCCATGCCTTTTTCTGGTTTGGATCAGGTAGTAACGTGGTACCACACCGAAGCAGTCCACTAAACCTGGTTTCGATCAATATTTTAGAGGATAAGGCATGTTATGTCTAGGTTAGGCCTGGGATTTGCCCTCATCAGACTCACACTTTCGCATACTTCACATACTTGTTGAACAGGTCCTGGGCTTTTTCTGGATTGGATCACGTAGTAATGTGGGTACCACACTGAAACAGTTAATTAAACCTGGTTTCGATCAATATTCTAGAGGATAACGCATGTTATGTCTAGGTTAGGCCTGGGATTTGCTCTCATCAGGCTCGTACTTTCGCATATTTCTCATACTTGATGGCCAGATTCCGGGCTTTTGCTGGTTTGGATCACGTAGTAATGTGGGTACCACACTGAAACAGTTAATTAGACCTGGCTTCGATGAATATTTTAGAGGATAAGGCATGTTATGTCTAGGTTAGGCCTGGGATTTGCCCTCATCAGACTCATACTTTCGCATACTTCACATAATTGTTGAACAGGTCCTGGGCTTTTTCTGGAGTGGATCACGTAGTAATGTGGGTACCACACTGAAACAGTTAATTAAACCTGGTTTCGATCAATATTTTAGAGGATAACGCAAGTTATGTCTGGGATAGGTCTGGGATTTGCCCTCATCAGTCTCATACTTTCGCGTCTTTCTCATACTTGATGCCCAGATCCTGGGCTTTTTCTAGTTTGGATCAGGTAGTAACGTGGTACCACATTGAAGCAGTCCACTAAACCTGGTTTCGATCAATATTTTAGAGGATAAGGCATGTTATGTCTAGGTTAGGCCTGGGATTTGCCCTCATCAGACTCATACTTTCGCATACTTCACATACTTGTTGAACAGATCCTGGGCTTTTTCTGGATTGGATCACGTAGTAATGTGGGTACCACACTGAAACAGTTAATTAAACCTGGTTTCGATCAATATTTTAGAGGATAACGCAAGTTATGTCTGGTTTAGGTCTGGGATTTGCCCTCATCAGTCTCATACTTTCGCGTTTTTCTCATACTTGATGGCCAGATCCTGGGCTTTTTCTAGTTTGGATCACGTAGTAACGTGGTACCACACTGACGCAGTCCACTAAACCTGGTTTCGATCAATATTTTAGATGATAACGCATGTTAGGTCTAGGTTAGGCCTGGGATTTGCCGTAATCAGGGTCATACTTTCGCAGTTTTAACATACATGTTGGCCTGATCGATGGTTATTTCTGCTTTGGATAACGTAGCAAAGTGGTACCACACTGAAACGGTCCATTAAACCTGGTTTCGATCAATATTTTAGAGGATTACGCATGTTAGGTCTAGGTTAGGCCTGGGATTTGCCCTCATCAGACTCATACTTTCGCATACTTCACATAATTGTTGAACAGGTCCTGGGCTTTTTCTGGAGTGGATCACGTAGTAATGTGGGTACCACACTGAAACAGTTAATTAAACCTGGTTTCGATCAATATTTTAGAGTATGACGCATGTTATGTCTTGGTAAGGTCTAGGATTTGCCCTCATCAGTTTCATACATTCGCATTCTTCACATACTTCTTGAACAGATCCTGGGCTTTTTCTAGTTTGGATCACGTAGTAACGTGGTACCACACTGAAGCAGTCCACTAAACCTGGTTTCGATCAATATTTTAGATGATAACGCATGTTAGGTCTAGGTTAGGCCTGGGATTTGCCCTAATCAGGGTCATACTTTCGCAGTTTTAACATACATGTTGGCCTGATCGATGGTTTTTTCTGCTTTGGATAACGTAGCAAAGTGGTACCACACTGAAACAGTCCGTTAAACCTGGTTTCGATCAATATTTTAGAGGACTACGCATGTTAGGTCTAGGTTAGGCCTGGGATTTGCACTCATCGGGCTCGTACTTTCGCGTTTTTCACATACTTGACAGCCAGATTCCGGGCTTTTTCTGGTTTGGATCACGTAGTAATGTGGTACCACACTGAAACTGTTAATTAAACCTGGCTTCGATGAATATTTTAGTGGATATCGCATGTTATGTCTAGGTTAGGTCTAGGATTTGCCCTCGTCAGTCTCATACATTCGCATTCATCACATACTTGTTGAACGGATCCTGGGTTTTGTCTGGTTTGTATCACGTAGTAATGTGGTACCACACTGAAACATTCAATTAAACCTGGTTTCGATCAATATTTTAGAGGATAACGCAAGTTATGTCTGGTTTAGGTCTGGGATTTGCCCTCATCAGTCTCATACTTTCGCGTTTTTCTCATACTTGATGGCCAGATCCTGGGCTTTTTCTAGTTTGGATCACGTAGTAACGTGGTACCACACTGACGCAGTCCACTAAACCTGGTTTCGATCAATATTTTAGATGATAACGCATGTTAGGTCTAGGTTAGGCCTGGGATTTGCCGTAATCAGGGTCATACTTTCGCAGTTTTAACATACATGTTGGCCTGATCGATGGTTTTTTCTGCTTTGGATAACGTAGCAAAGTGGTACCACACTGAAATGGTCCATTAAACCTGGTTTCGATCAATATTTTAGAGGATTACGCATGTTAGGTCTAGGTTAGGCCTGGGATTTGCACTCATGGGGCTCGTACTTTCGCGTTTTTCACATACTTGATGGCCAGATTCCGGGCTTTTTCTGGTTTGGATCACGTAGTAATGTGGTACCACACTGAAACTGTTAATTAAACCTGGCTTCGATGAATATTTTAGTGGATATCGCATGTTATGTCTAGGTTAGGTCTAGGATTTGCCCTCGTCAGTCTCATACTTTCGCATTCATCACATACTTGTTGAACGGATCCTGGGTTTTGTCTGGTTTGTATCACGTAGTAATGTGGTACCACACTGAAACATTCAATTAAACCTGGTTTCGATCAATATTTTAGAGGATAACGCAAGTTATGTCTGGGATAGGTCTGGGATTTGCCCTCATCAGGCTCGCACTTTCACGTTTTTCACACA
Organism: Colletes latitarsis; assembly: GCF_051014445.1. Classification (NCBI taxonomy): domain Eukaryota; kingdom Metazoa; phylum Arthropoda; class Insecta; order Hymenoptera; family Colletidae; genus Colletes; species Colletes latitarsis. The sequence continues at coordinate 6,933,553 of NC_135134.1, read as the reverse complement.
CTTGATGAACAGATCCTGGGTTTTCTGTGGTTTAGATCACGTAGTAATGTGGTACCACACTGAAACAGTCCATTGAACCTGGTTTCGATCAATATTTTAGAGGATAACGCATGTTATGTCTAGGTTAGGTCTAGGATTTGCCCTCATCAATCTCATACTTCCGCATTCTTCACATACCTGTTGAACAGATCCATGCATTTTTCTGGTTTGGATCACGTAGTAACGTGGTACCACACTGACGCAGTCCACTAAACCTGGTTTCGATCAATATTTTAAAGGACAATGCATGTTATGTCTAGGTTAGTCCTGGGATTTGCCCTCATCAGACTCATACTTTCGCGTTTTTCACATAATTGTTGAACAGATCCATGCCTTTTTCTGGTTTGGATCAGGTAGTAACGTGGTACCACACCGAAGCAGTCCACTAAACCTGGTTTCGATCAATATTTTAGAGGATAAGGCATGTTATGTCTAGGTTAGGCCTGGGATTTGCCCTCATCAGACTCACACTTTCGCATACTTCACATACTTGTTGAACAGGTCCTGGGCTTTTTCTGGATTGGATCACGTAGTAATGTGGGTACCACACTGAAACAGTTAATTAAACCTGGTTTCGATCAATATTCTAGAGGATAACGCATGTTATGTCTAGGTTAGGCCTGGGATTTGCTCTCATCAGGCTCGTACTTTCGCATATTTCTCATACTTGATGGCCAGATTCCGGGCTTTTGCTGGTTTGGATCACGTAGTAATGTGGGTACCACACTGAAACAGTTAATTAGACCTGGCTTCGATGAATATTTTAGAGGATAAGGCATGTTATGTCTAGGTTAGGCCTGGGATTTGCCCTCATCAGACTCATACTTTCGCATACTTCACATAATTGTTGAACAGGTCCTGGGCTTTTTCTGGAGTGGATCACGTAGTAATGTGGGTACCACACTGAAACAGTTAATTAAACCTGGTTTCGATCAATATTTTAGAGGATAACGCAAGTTATGTCTGGGATAGGTCTGGGATTTGCCCTCATCAGTCTCATACTTTCGCGTCTTTCTCATACTTGATGCCCAGATCCTGGGCTTTTTCTAGTTTGGATCAGGTAGTAACGTGGTACCACATTGAAGCAGTCCACTAAACCTGGTTTCGATCAATATTTTAGAGGATAAGGCATGTTATGTCTAGGTTAGGCCTGGGATTTGCCCTCATCAGACTCATACTTTCGCATACTTCACATACTTGTTGAACAGATCCTGGGCTTTTTCTGGATTGGATCACGTAGTAATGTGGGTACCACACTGAAACAGTTAATTAAACCTGGTTTCGATCAATATTTTAGAGGATAACGCAAGTTATGTCTGGTTTAGGTCTGGGATTTGCCCTCATCAGTCTCATACTTTCGCGTTTTTCTCATACTTGATGGCCAGATCCTGGGCTTTTTCTAGTTTGGATCACGTAGTAACGTGGTACCACACTGACGCAGTCCACTAAACCTGGTTTCGATCAATATTTTAGATGATAACGCATGTTAGGTCTAGGTTAGGCCTGGGATTTGCCGTAATCAGGGTCATACTTTCGCAGTTTTAACATACATGTTGGCCTGATCGATGGTTATTTCTGCTTTGGATAACGTAGCAAAGTGGTACCACACTGAAACGGTCCATTAAACCTGGTTTCGATCAATATTTTAGAGGATTACGCATGTTAGGTCTAGGTTAGGCCTGGGATTTGCACTCATGGGGCTCGTACTTTCGCGTTTTTCACATACTTGATGGCCAGATTCCGGGCTCTTTCTGGTTTGGATCACGTAGTAATGTGGTACCACACAGAAACAGTTAATTAAACCTGGCTTCGATGAATATTTTAGTGGATATCGCATGTTATGTCTAGGTTAGGTCTAGGATTTGCCCTCGTCAGTCTCATACTTTCGCATTCGTCACATACTTGTTGAACGGGTCCTGGGTTTTGTCTGGTTTGTATCACGTAGTAATGTGGTACCACACTGAAACATTCAATTATACCTGGTCTTGATAAATATTTTAGAGGATAACGCATGTTAGGTCTGGGTTAGGTCAAGGATTTGCCCCCATCGGGCCCATACTTTCGCATATTTCTCATACTTCATGGCTAGATCCTGGGCTAATTCTGGATTGGATCACGTAGCAATGTGGTACCACACTGAAACGGTCAATTAAACCTGGTTTCGATCAATATTCTAGAGGATAACGCATGTTATGTCTAGGTTAGGCCTGGGATTTGCTCTCATCAGGCTCGTACTTTCGCATATTTCTCATACTTGATGGCCAGATTCCGGGCTTTTGCTGGTTTGGATCACGTAGTAATGTGGGTACCACACTGAAACAGTTAATTAGACCTGGCTTCGATGAATATTTTAGAGGATAACGCATGTTATGTCTAGGTTAGGTCTAGGATTTGCCCTCATCAGACTCATACTTTCGCATACTTCACATAATTGTTGAACAGGTCCTGGGCTTTTTCTGGAGTGGATCACGTAGTAATGTGGGTACCACACTGAAACAGTTAATTAAACCTGGTTTCGATCAATATTTTAGAGGATAACGCAAGTTATGTCTGGGATAGGTCTGGGATTTGCCCTCATCAGTCTCATACATTCGCGTTTTTCTCATACTTGATGGCCAGATCCTGGGCTTTTTCTAGTTTGGATCACGTAGTAACGTGGTACCACACTGAAGCAGTCCACTAAACCTGGTTTCGATCAATATTTTAGATGATAACGCATGTTAGGTCTAGGTTAGGCCTGGGATTTGCCCTAATCAGGGTCATACTTTCGCAGTTTTAACATACATGTTGGCCTGATCGATGGTTTTTTCTGCTTTGGATAACGTAGCAAAGTGGTACCACACTGAAACAGTCCATTAAACCTGGTTTCGATCAATATTTTAGTGGATTACGCATGTTAGGTCTAGGTTAGGTCTGGGATTTGCACTCATGGGGCTCGTACTTTCGCGTTTTTCACATACTTGATGGCCAGATTCCGGGCTTTTTCTGGTTTGGATCACGTAGTAATGTGGTACCACACTGAAACAGTTAATTAAACCTGGCTTCGATGAATATTTTAGTGGATATCGCATGTTATGTCTAGGTTAGGTCTAGGATTTGCCCTCGTCAGTCTCATACTTTCGCATTCATCACATACTTGTTGAACGGATCCTGGGTTTTGTCTGGCTTGTATCACGTAGTAATGTGGTACCACACTGAAACATTCAATTAAACCTGGTCTTGATAAATATTTCAGAGGATAACGCATGTTAGGTCTGGGTTAGGTCAAGGATTTGCCCCCATCGGGCTCATACTTTCGCATATTTCTCATACTTCATGGCTAGATCCTGGGCTAATTCTGGATCGGATCACGTAGCAATGTGGTACCCCACTGAAACGGTCAATTAAACCTGGTTTCGATCAATATTCTAGAGGATAACGCATGTTATGTCTAGGTTAGGCCTGGGATTTGCTCTCATCAGGCTCGTACTTTCGCATATTTCTCATACTTGATGGCCAGATTCCGGGCTTTTGCTGGTTTGGATCACGTAGTAATGTGGGTACCACACTGAAACAGTTAATTAGACCTGGCTTCGATGAATATTTTAGAGGATAACGCATGTTATGTCTAGGTTAGGTCTAGGATTTGCACTCATCAGACTCATACTTTCGCATACTTCACATAATTGTTGAACATGTCCTGGGCTTTTTCTGGAGTGGATCACGTAGTAATGTGGGTACCACACTGAAACAGTTAATTAAACCTGGTTTCGATCAATATTTTAGAGGATAACGCAAGTTATGTCTGGGATAGGTCTGGGATTTGCCCTCATCAGTCTCATACATTCGCGTTTTTCTCATACTTGATGGCCAGATCCTGGGCTTTTTCTAGTGTGGATCACGTAGTAACGTGGTACCACACTGAAGCAGTCCACTAAACCTGGTTTCGATCAATATTTTAGATGATAACGCATGTTAGGTCTAGGTTAGGCCTGGGATTTGCCCTAATCAGGGTCATACTTTCGCAGTTTTAACATACATGTTGGCCTGATCGATGGTTTTTTCTGCTTTGGATAACGTAGCAAAGTGGTACCACACTGAAACAGTCCATTAAACCTGGTTTCGATCAATATTTTTGAGGATTACGCATGTTAGGTCTAGGTTAGGTCTGGGATTTGCACTCATGGGGCTCGTACTTTCGCGTTTTTCACATACTTGATGGCCAGATTCCGGGCTTTTTCTGGTTTGGATCACGTAGTAATGTGGTACCACACTGAAACAGTTAATTAAACCTGGCTTCGATGAATATTTTAGTGGATATCGCATGTTATGTCTAGGTTAGGTCTAGGATTTGCCCTCGTCAGTCTCATACTTTCACATTCATCACATACTTGTTGAACGGATCCTGGGTTTTGTCTGGTTTGTATCACGCAGTAATGTGGTACCACACTGAAACATTCAATTAAACCTGGTCTTGATAAATATTTCAGAGGATAACGCATGTTAGGTCTGGGTTAGGTCAAGGATTTGCCCCCATCGGGCTCATACTTTCGCATATTTCTCATACTTCATGGCTAGATCCTGGGCTAATTCTGGATCGGATCACGTAGCAATGTGGTACCACACTGAAACGGTCAATTAAACCTGGTTTCGATCAATATTCTAGAGGATAACGCATGTTATGTCTAGGTTAGGCCTGGGATTTGCTCTCATCAGGCTCGTACTTTCGCATATTTCTCATACTTGATGGCCAGATTCCGGGCTTTTGCTGGTTTGGATCACGTAGTAATGTGGGTATCACACTGAAACAGTTAATTAGACCTGGCTTCGATGAATATTTTAGAGGATAACGCATGTTATGTCTAGGTTAGGTCTAGGATTTGCCCTCGTCAGTCTCATACTTTCGCATTCTTCACATACTTGTTGAACAGATCCTGGGTTTTTTCTGCTTTGGATAACGTAGTAATGTGGTACCACACTGAAAGAGTCCGTTAAACCTGGTTTCGATCAATATTTTAGAGGACTACGCATGTTAGGTCTAGGTTAGGCCTGGGATTTGCACTCATCGGGCTCGTACTTTCGCGTTTTTCACATACTTGATGGCCAGATTCCGGGCTTTTTCTGGAGTGGATCACGTAGTAATGTGGTACCACACTGAAACTGTTAATTAAACCTGGCTTCGATGAATATTTTAGTGGATATCGCATGTTATGTCTAGGTTAGGTCTAGGATTTGCCCTCATCAATCTCATACTTCCGCATTCTTCACATACCTGTTGAACAGATCCATGCATTTTTCTGGTTTGGATCACGTAGTAACGTGGTACCACACTGACGCAGTCCACTAAACCTGGTTTCGATCAATATTTTAAAGGACAATGCATGTTATGTCTAGGTTAGTCCTGGGATTAGCCCTCATCAGACTCATACTTTCGCGTTTTTCACATAATTGTTGAACAGATCCATGCCTTTTTCTGGTTTGGATCAGGTAGTAACGTGGTACCACACCGAAGCAGTCCACTAAACCTGGTTTCGATCAATATTTTAGAGGATAAGGCATGTTATGTCTAGGTTAGGCCTGGGATTTGCCCTCATCAGACTCATACTTTCGCATACTTCACATACTTGTTGAACAGGTCCTGGGCTTTTTCTGGATTGGATCACGTAGTAATGTGGGTACCACACTGAAACAGTTAATTAAACCTGGTTTCGATCAATATTTTAGGGGATAGCGCAAGTTATGTCTGGGATAGGTCTGGGATTTGCCCTCATCAGTCTCATACTTTCGCGTCTTTCTCATACTTGATGGCCAGATCCTGGGCTTTTTCTAGTTTGGATCAGGTAGTAACGTGGTACCACACTGAAGCAGTCCACTAAACCTGGTTTCGATCAATATTTTAGAGGATAAGGCATGTTATGTCTAGGTTAGGCCTGGGATTTGCCCTCATCAGACTCATACTTTCGCATACTTCACATACTTGTTGAACAGGTCCTGGGCTTTTTCTGGATTGGATCACGTAGTAATGTGGGTACCACACTGAAACAGTTAATTAAACCTGGTTTCGATCAATATTTTAGAGGATAACGCAAGTTATGTCTGGGATAGGTCTGGGATTTGCCCTCATCAGTCTCATACTTTCGCGTCTTTCTCATACTTGATGGCCAGATCCTGGGCTTTTTCTAGTTTGGATCAGGTAGTAACGTGGTACCACACTGAAGCAGTCCACTAAACCTGGTTTCGATCAATATTTTAGAGGATAAGGCATGTTATGTCTAGGTTAGGCCTGGGATTTGCCCTCATCAGACTCATACTTTCGCATACTTCACATACTTGTTGAACAGGTCCTGGGCTTTTTCTAGTTTGGATCAGGTAGTAACGTGGTACCACATTGAAGCAGTCCACTAAACCTGGTTTCGATCAATATTTTAGAGGATAAGGCATGTTATGTCTAGGTTAGGCCTGGGATTTGCCCTCATCAGACTCATACTTTCGCATACTTCACATACTTGTTGAACAGATCCTGGGCTTTTTCTGGATTGGATCACGTAGTAATGTGGGTACCACACTGAAACAGTTAATTAAACCTGGTTTCGATCAATATTTTAGAGGATAACGCAAGTTATGTCTGGTTTAGGTCTGGGATTTGCCCTCATCAGTCTCATACTTTCGCGTTTTTCTCATACTTGATGGCCAGATCCTGGGCTTTTTCTAGTTTGGATAACGTAGCAAAGTGGTACCACACTGAAACGGTCCATTAAACCTGGTTTCGATCAATATTTTAGAGGATTACGCATGTTAGGTCTAGGTTAGGCCTGGGATTTGCACTCATGGGGCTCGTACTTTCGCGTTTTTCACATACTTGATGGCCAGATTCCGGGCTCTTTCTGGTTTGGATCACGTAGTAATGTGGTACCACACAGAAACAGTTAATTAAACCTGGCTTCGATGAATATTTTAGTGGATATCGCATGTTATGTCTAGGTTAGGTCTAGGATTTGCCCTCGTCAGTCTCATACTTTCGCATTCATCACATACTTGTTGAACGGATCCTGGGTTTTGTCTGGTTTGTATCACGTAGTAATGTGGTACCACACTGAAACATTCAATTAAACCTGGTCTTGATAAATATTTTAGAGGATAACGCATGTTAGGTCTGGGTTAGGTCAAGGATTTGCCCCCATCGGGCCCATACTTTCGCATATTTCTCATACTTCATGGCTAGATCCTGGGCTAATTCTGGATTGGATCACGTAGCAATGTGGTACCACACTGAAACGGTCAATTAAACCTGGTTTCGATCAATATTCTAGAGGATAACGCATGTTATGTCTAGGTTAGGCCTGGGATTTGCTCTCATCAGGCTCGTACTTTCGCATATTTCTCATACTTAATGGCAAGATTCCGGGCTTTTGCTGGTTTGGATCACGTAGTAGTGTGGGTACCACACTGAAACAGATAATTAGACCTGGCTTCGATGAATATTTTAGAGGATAACGCATGTTATGTCTAGGTTAGGTCTAGGATTTGCCCTCATCAGACTCATACTTTCGCATACTTCACATACTTGTTGAACAGGTCCTGGGCTTTTTCTGGAGTGGATCACGTAGTAATGTGGGTACCACACTGAAACAGTTAATTAAACCTGGTTTCGATCAATATTTTAGAGGATAACGCAAGTTATGTCTGGGATAGGTCTGGGATTTGCCCTCATCAGTCTCATACTTTCGCGATTTTCTCATACTTGATGGCCAGATCCTGGGCTTTTTCTAGTTTGGATCACGTAGTAACGTGGTACCACACTGAAGCAGTCCACTAAACCTGGTTTCGATCAATATTTTAGATGATAACGCATGTTAGGTCTAGGTTAGGCCTGGGATTTGCCCTAATCAGGGTCATACTTTCGCAGTTTTAACATACATGTTGGCCTGATCGATGGTTTTTTCTGCCTTGGATAACGTAGCAAAGTGGTACCACACTGAAACAGTCCATTAAACCTGGTTTCGATCAATATTTTAGAGGATTACGCATGTTAGGTCTAGGTTAGGCCTGGGATTTGCACTCATGGGGCTCGTACTTTCGCGTTTTTCACATACTTGATGGCCAGATTCCGGGCTTTTTCTGGTTTGGATCACGTAGTAATGTGGTACCACACTGAAACAGTTAATTAAACCTGGCTTCGATGAATATTTTAGTGGATATCGCATGTTATGTCTAGGTTAGGTCTAGGATTTGCCCTCGTCAGTCTCATACTTTCGCATTCATCACATACTTGTTGAACAGGTCCTGGGCTTTTTCTGGAGTGGATCACGTAGTAATGTGGGTACCACACTGAAACAGTTAATTAGACCTGGCTTCGATGAATATTTTAGAGGATAACGCATGTTATGCCTAGGTTAGGTCTAGGATTTGCCCTCATCAGACTCATACTTTCGCATACTTCACATACTTGTTGAACAGGTCCTGGGCTTTTTCTGGAGTGGATCACGTAGTAATGTGGGTACCACACTGAAACAGTTAATTAGACCTGGCTTCGATGAATATTTTAGAGGATAACGCATGTTATGTCTAGGTTAGGTCTAGGATTTGCCCTCGTCAGTCTCATACTTTCGCATTCTTCACATACTTGTTGAACAGATCCTGGGTTTTTTCTGCTTTGGATAACGTAGTAATGTGGTACCACACTGAAAGAGTCCGTTAAACCTGGTTTCGATCAATATTTTAGAGGATTACGCATGTTAGGTCTAGGTTAGGTCTAGGATTTGCCCTCGTCAGTCTGATACTTTCGCATTCATCACATACTTGTTGAACGGATCCTGGGTTTTGTCTGGTTTGTATCACGTAGTAATGTGGTACCACACTGAAACATTCAATTAAACCTGGTCTTGATAAATATTTTAGAGGATAACGCATGTTAGGTCTGGGTTAGGTCAAGGATTTGCCCCCATCGGGCTCATACTTTCGCATATTTCTCATACTTCATGGCTAGAACCTGGGCTAATTCTGGATTGGATCACGTAGCAATGTGGTACCACACTGAAACGGTCAATTAAACCTGGTTTCGATCAATATTTTAGAGGATTACGCATGTTAGGTCTAGGTTAGGCCTGGGATTTGCACTCATGGGGCTCGTACTTTCGCGTTTTTCACATACTTGATGGCCAGATTCCGGGCTCTTTCTGGTTTGGATCACGTAGTAATGTGGTACCACACAGAAACAGTTAATTAAACCTGGCTTCGATGAATATTTTAGTGGATATCGCATGTTATGTCTAGGTTAGGTCTAGGATTTGCCCTCGTCAGTCTCATACTTTCGCATTCGTCACATACTTGTTGAACGGGTCCTGGGTTTTGTCTGGTTTGTATCACGTAGTAATGTGGTACCACACTGAAACATTCAATTATACCTGGTCTTGATAAATATTTTAGAGGATAACGCATGTTAGGTCTGGGTTAGGTCAAGGATTTGCCCCCATCGGGCCCATACTTTCGCATATTTCTCATACTTCATGGCTAGATCCTGGGCCAATTCTGGATTGGATCACGTAGCAATGTGGTACCACACTGAAACGGTCAATTAAACCTGGTTTCGATCAATATTCTAGAGGATAACGCATGTTATGTCTAGGTTAGGCCTGGGATTTGCTCTCATCAGGCTCGTACTTTCGCATATTTCTCATACTTGATGGCCAGATTCCGGGCTTTTGCTGGTTTGGATCACGTAGTAATGTGGGTACCACACTGAAACAGTTAATTAGACCTGGCTTCGATGAATATTTTAGAGGATAACGCATGTTATGTCTAGGTTAGGTCTAGGATTTGCCCTCATCAGACTCATACTTTCGCATACTTCACATAATTGTTGAACAGGTCCTGGGCTTTTTCTGGAGTGGATCACGTAGTAATGTGGGTACCACACTGAAACAGTTAATTAAACCTGGTTTCGATCAATATTTTAGAGGATAACGCAAGTTATGTCTGGGATAGGTCTGGGATTTGCCCTCATCAGTCTCATACATTCGCGTTTTTCTCATACTTGATGGCCAGATCCTGGGCTTTTTCTAGTTTGGATCACGTAGTAACGTGGTACCACACTGAAGCAGTCCACTAAACCTGGTTTCGATCAATATTTTAGATGATAACGCATGTTAGGTCTAGGTTAGGCCTGGGATTTGCCCTAATCAGGGTCATACTTTCGCAGTTTTAACATACATGTTGGCCTGATCGATGGTTTTTTCTGCTTTGGATAACGTAGCAAAGTGGTACCACACTGAAACAGTCCATTAAACCTGGTTTCGATCAATATTTTAGTGGATTACGCATGTTAGGTCTAGGTTAGGTCTGGGATTTGCACTCATGGGGCTCGTACTTTCGCGTTTTTCACATACTTGATGGCCAGATTCCGGGCTTTTTCTGGTTTGGATCACGTAGTAATGTGGTACCACACTGAAACAGTTAATTAAACCTGGCTTCGATGAATATTTTAGTGGATATCGCATGTTATGTCTAGGTTAGGTCTAGGATTTGCCCTCGTCAGTCTCATACTTTCGCATTCATCACATACTTGTTGAACGGATCCTGGGTTTTGTCTGGCTTGTATCACGTAGTAATGTGGTACCACACTGAAACATTCAATTAAACCTGGTCTTGATAAATATTTCAGAGGATAACGCATGTTAGGTCTGGGTTAGGTCAAGGATTTGCCCCCATCGGGCTCATACTTTCGCATATTTCTCATACTTCATGGCTAGATCCTGGGCTAATTCTGGATCGGATCACGTAGCAATGTGGTACCCCACTGAAACGGTCAATTAAACCTGGTTTCGATCAATATTCTAGAGGATAACGCATGTTATGTCTAGGTTAGGCCTGGGATTTGCTCTCATCAGGCTCGTACTTTCGCATATTTCTCATACTTGATGGCCAGATTCCGGGCTTTTGCTGGTTTGGATCACGTAGTAATGTGGGTACCACACTGAAACAGTTAATTAGACCTGGCTTCGATGAATATTTTAGAGGATAACGCATGTTATGTCTAGGTTAGGTCTAGGATTTGCCCTCATCAGACTCATACTTTCGCATACTTCACATAATTGTTGAACAGGTCCTGGGCTTTTTCTGGAGTGGATCACGTAGTAATGTGGGTACCACACTGAAACAGTTAATTAAACCTGGTTTCGATCAATATTTTAGAGGATAACGCAAGTTATGTCTGGGATAGGTCTGGGATTTGCCCTCATCAGTCTCATACATTCGCGTTTTTCTCATACTTGATGGCCAGATCCTGGGCTTTTTCTAGTGTGGATCACGTAGTAACGTGGTACCACACTGAAGCAGTCCACTAAACCTGGTTTCGATCAATATTTTAGATGATAACGCATGTTAGGTCTAGGTTAGGCCTGGGATTTGCCCTAATCAGGGTCATACTTTCGCAGTTTTAACATACATGTTGGCCTGATCGATGGTTTTTTCTGCTTTGGATAACGTAGCAAAGTGGTACCACACTGGAACAGTCCATTAAACCTGGTTTCGATCAATATTTTTGAGGATTACGCATGTTAGGTCTAGGTTAGGTCTGGGATTTGCACTCATGGGGCTCGTACTTTCGCGTTTTTCACATACTTGATGGCCAGATTCCGGGCTTTTTCTGGTTTGGATCACGTAGTAATGTGGTACCACACTGAAACAGTTAATTAAACCTGGCTTCGATGAATATTTTAGTGGATATCGCATGTTATGTCTAGGTTAGGTCTAGGATTTGCCCTCGTCAGTCTCATACTTTCACATTCATCACATACTTGTTGAACGGATCCTGGGTTTTGTCTGGTTTGTATCACGTAGTAATGTGGTACCACACTGAAACATTCAATTAAACCTGGTCTTGATAAATATTTCAGAGGATAACGCATGTTAGGTCTGGGTTAGGTCAAGGATTTGCCCCCATCGGGCTCATACTTTCGCATATTTCTCATACTTCATGGCTAGATCCTGGGCTAATTCTGGATCGGATCACGTAGCAATGTGGTACCACACTGAAACGGTCAATTAAACCTGGTTTCGATCAATATTCTAGAGGATAACGCATGTTATGTCTAGGTTAGGCCTGGGATTTGCTCTCATCAGGCTCGTACTTTCGCATATTTCTCATACTTGATGGCCAGATTCCGGGCTTTTGCTGGTTTGGATCACGTAGTAATGTGGGTACCACACTGAAACAGTTAATTAGACCTGGCTTCGATGAATATTTTAGAGGATAACGCATGTTATGTCTAGGTTAGGTCTAGGATTTGCCCTCGTCAGTCTCATACTTTCGCATTCTTCACATACTTGTTGAACAGATCCTGGGTTTTTTCTGCTTTGGATAACGTAGTAATGTGGTACCACACTGAAAGAGTCCGTTAAACCTGGTTTCGATCAATATTTTAGAGGACTACGCATGTTAGGTCTAGGTTAGGCCTGGGATTTGCACTCATCGGGCTCGTACTTTCGCGTTTTTCACATACTTGATGGCCAGATTCCGGGCTTTTTCTGGAGTGGATCACGTAGTAATGTGGTACCACACTGAAACTGTTAATTAAACCTGGCTTCGATGAATATTTTAGTGGATATCGCATGTTATGTCTAGGTTAGGTCTAGGATTTGCCCTCGTCAGTCTCATACTTTCGCATTCATCACATACTTGTTGAACGGATCCTGGGTTTTGTCTGGTTTGTATCACGTAGTAATGTGGTACCACACTGAAACATTCAATTAAACCTGGTTTCGATCAATATTTTAGAGGATAACGCAAGTTATGTCTGGGATAGGTCTGGGATTTGCCCTCATCAGGCTCGTACTTTCACGTTTTTCACACACTTGATGAACAGATCCTGGGTTTTCTGTGGTTTAGATCACGTAGTAATGTGGTACCACACTGAAACAGTCCATTGAACCTGGTTTCGATCAATATTTTAGAGGATAACGCATGTTATGTCTAGGTTAGGTCTAGGATTTGCCCTCATCAATCTCATACTTCCGCATTCTTCACATACCTGTTGAACAGATCCATGCATTTTTCTGGTTTGGATCACGTAGTAACGTGGTACCACACTGACGCAGTCCACTAAACCTGGTTTCGATCAATATTTTAAAGGACAATGCATGTTATGTCTAGGTTAGTCCTGGGATTTGCCCTCATCAGACTCATACTTTCGCGTTTTTCACATAATTGTTGAACAGATCCATGCCTTTTTCTGGTTTGGATCAGGTAGTAACGTGGTACCACACCGAAGCAGTCCACTAAACCTGGTTTCGATCAATATTTTAGAGGATAAGGCATGTTATGTCTAGGTTAGGCCTGGGATTTGCCCTCATCAGACTCATACTTTCGCATACTTCACATACTTGTTGAACAGGTCCTGGGCTTTTTCTGGATTGGATCACGTAGTAATGTGGGTACCACACTGAAACAGTTAATTAAACCTGGTTTCGATCAATATTTTAGGGGATAGCGCAAGTTATGTCTGGGATAGGTCTGGGATTTGCCCTCATCAGTCTCATACTTTCGCGTCTTTCTCATACTTGATGGCCAGATCCTGGGCTTTTTCTAGTTTGGATCAGGTAGTAACGTGGTACCACACTGAAGCAGTCCACTAAACCTGGTTTCGATCAATATTTTAGAGGATAAGGCATGTTATGTCTAGGTTAGGCCTGGGATTTGCCCTCATCAGACTCATACTTTCGCATACTTCACATACTTGTTGAACAGGTCCTGGGCTTTTTCTGGATTGGATCACGTAGTAATGTGGGTACCACACTGAAACAGTTAATTAAACCTGGTTTCGATCAATATTTTAGAGGATAACGCAAGTTATGTCTGGGATAGGTCTGGGATTTGCCCTCATCAGTCTCATACTTTCGCGTCTTTCTCATACTTGATGGCCAGATCCTGGGCTTTTTCTAGTTTGGATCAGGTAGTAACGTGGTACCACACTGAAGCAGTCCACTAAACCTGGTTTCGATCAATATTTTAGAGGATAAGGCATGTTATGTCTAGGTTAGGCCTGGGATTTGCCCTCATCAGACTCATACTTTCGCATACTTCACATACTTGTTGAACAGGTCCTGGGCTTTTTCTAGTTTGGATCAGGTAGTAACGTGGTACCACATTGAAGCAGTCCACTAAACCTGGTTTCGATCAATATTTTAGAGGATAAGGCATGTTATGTCTAGGTTAGGCCTGGGATTTGCCCTCATCAGACTCATACTTTCGCATACTTCACATACTTGTTGAACAGATCCTGGGCTTTTTCTGGATTGGATCACGTAGTAATGTGGGTACCACACTGAAACAGTTAATTAAACCTGGTTTCGATCAATATTTTAGAGGATAACGCAAGTTATGTCTGGTTTAGGTCTGGGATTTGCCCTCATCAGTCTCATACTTTCGCGTTTTTCTCATACTTGATGGCCAGATCCTGGGCTTTTTCTAGTTTGGATAACGTAGCAAAGTGGTACCACACTGAAACGGTCCATTAAACCTGGTTTCGATCAATATTTTAGAGGATTACGCATGTTAGGTCTAGGTTAGGCCTGGGATTTGCACTCATGGGGCTCGTACTTTCGCGTTTTTCACATACTTGATGGCCAGATTCCGGGCTCTTTCTGGTTTGGATCACGTAGTAATGTGGTACCACACAGAAACAGTTAATTAAACCTGGCTTCGATGAATATTTTAGTGGATATCGCATGTTATGTCTAGGTTAGGTCTAGGATTTGCCCTCGTCAGTCTCATACTTTCGCATTCATCACATACTTGTTGAACGGATCCTGGGTTTTGTCTGGTTTGTATCACGTAGTAATGTGGTACCACACTGAAACATTCAATTAAACCTGGTCTTGATAAATATTTTAGAGGATAACGCATGTTAGGTCTGGGTTAGGTCAAGGATTTGCCCCCATCGGGCCCATACTTTCGCATATTTCTCATACTTCATGGCTAGATCCTGGGCTAATTCTGGATTGGATCACGTAGCAATGTGGTACCACACTGAAACGGTCAATTAAACCTGGTTTCGATCAATATTCTAGAGGATAACGCATGTTATGTCTAGGTTAGGCCTGGGATTTGCTCTCATCAGGCTCGTACTTTCGCATATTTCTCATACTTAATGGCAAGATTCCGGGCTTTTGCTGGTTTGGATCACGTAG
Organism: Colletes latitarsis; assembly: GCF_051014445.1. NCBI lineage: Eukaryota > Metazoa > Arthropoda > Insecta > Hymenoptera > Colletidae > Colletes > Colletes latitarsis. The sequence continues at coordinate 6,918,349 of NC_135134.1, read as the reverse complement.
TAGTGTGGGTACCACACTGAAACAGTTAATTAGACCTGGCTTCGATGAATATTTTAGAGGATAACGCATGTTATGTCTAGGTTAGGTCTAGGATTTGCCCTCATCAGACTCATACTTTCGCATACTTCACATACTTGTTGAACAGGTCCTGGGCTTTTTCTGGAGTGGATCACGTAGTAATGTGGGTACCACACTGAAACAGTTAATTAAACCTGGTTTCGATCAATATTTTAGAGGATAACGCAAGTTATGTCTGGGATAGGTCTGGGATTTGCCCTCATCAGTCTCATACTTTCGCGATTTTCTCATACTTGATGGCCAGATCCTGGGCTTTTTCTAGTTTGGATCACGTAGTAACGTGGTACCACACTGAAGCAGTCCACTAAACCTGGTTTCGATCAATATTTTAGATGATAACGCATGTTAGGTCTAGGTTAGGCCTGGGATTTGCCCTAATCAGGGTCATACTTTCGCAGTTTTAACATACATGTTGGCCTGATCGATGGTTTTTTCTGCCTTGGATAACGTAGCAAAGTGGTACCACACTGAAACAGTCCATTAAACCTGGTTTCGATCAATATTTTAGAGGATTACGCATGTTAGGTCTAGGTTAGGCCTGGGATTTGCACTCATGGGGCTCGTACTTTCGCGTTTTTCACATACTTGATGGCCAGATTCCGGGCTTTTTCTGGTTTGGATCACGTAGTAATGTGGTACCACACTGAAACAGTTAATTAAACCTGGCTTCGATGAATATTTTAGTGGATATCGCATGTTATGTCTAGGTTAGGTCTAGGATTTGCCCTCGTCAGTCTCATACTTTCGCATTCATCACATACTTGTTGAACAGGTCCTGGGCTTTTTCTGGAGTGGATCACGTAGTAATGTGGGTACCACACTGAAACAGTTAATTAGACCTGGCTTCGATGAATATTTTAGAGGATAACGCATGTTATGCCTAGGTTAGGTCTAGGATTTGCCCTCATCAGACTCATACTTTCGCATACTTCACATACTTGTTGAACAGGTCCTGGGCTTTTTCTGGAGTGGATCACGTAGTAATGTGGGTACCACACTGAAACAGTTAATTAGACCTGGCTTCGATGAATATTTTAGAGGATAACGCATGTTATGTCTAGGTTAGGTCTAGGATTTGCCCTCGTCAGTCTCATACTTTCGCATTCTTCACATACTTGTTGAACAGATCCTGGGTTTTTTCTGCTTTGGATAACGTAGTAATGTGGTACCACACTGAAAGAGTCCGTTAAACCTGGTTTCGATCAATATTTTAGAGGATTACGCATGTTAGGTCTAGGTTAGGTCTAGGATTTGCCCTCGTCAGTCTGATACTTTCGCATTCATCACATACTTGTTGAACGGATCCTGGGTTTTGTCTGGTTTGTATCACGTAGTAATGTGGTACCACACTGAAACATTCAATTAAACCTGGTCTTGATAAATATTTTAGAGGATAACGCATGTTAGGTCTGGGTTAGGTCAAGGATTTGCCCCCATCGGGCTCATACTTTCGCATATTTCTCATACTTCATGGCTAGAACCTGGGCTAATTCTGGATTGGATCACGTAGCAATGTGGTACCACACTGAAACGGTCAATTAAACCTGGTTTCGATCAATATTTTAGAGGATAACGCAAGTTAGGTCTGCGATAGGTCTGGGATTTGCCCTCATCAGGGTCATATTTTCGCGTTTTTCACATACTTGTCCAACAGATCCCTGGCTTCTTCTGGTTTGGATCACGTAGTAATGTGGTACCACACTGAAAGAGTCCGTTAAACCTGGTTTCGATCAATATTTTAGAGGATAACGCAAGTTATGTCTGGGATAGGTGTGGGATTTGCCCTCATCAGGCTCATACTTTCGCGTTTTTCTCATACTTGATGGCCAGATCCTGGGCTTTTTCTAGTTTGGATCACGTAGTATTGTGGTACCACACTAAAACAGTTGATTAAACCTGGTTTCGATCAATATTTTATAGGATAACGCAAGTTAGGTCTGGGATATGTCTGGGATTTGCCCTCATCAGGGTCATATTTTCGCGTTTCTCACATACTTGTTGACAGATCCCTCGCTTTTTCTGGTTAGGATCACGTACTAATGTGGTACCACACTGAAACAGTCCATTAAACCTGGTTTCGATCAATATTTTAGAGGATTACGCATGTTAGGTCTAGGTTAGGCCTGGGATTTGCACTCATGGGGCTCGTACTTTCGCGTTTTTCACATACTTGATGGCCAGATTCCGGGCTTTTTCTGGTTTGGATCACGTAGTAATGTGGTACCACACTGAAACAGTTAATTAAACCTGGCTTCGATGAATATTTTAGTGGATATCGCATGTTATGTCTAGGTTAGGTCTAGGATTTGCCCTCGTCAGTCTCATACTTTCGCATTCATCACATACTTGTTGAACGGATCCTGGGTTTTGTCTGGTTTGTATCACGTAGTAATGTGGTACCACACTGAAACATTCAATTAAACCTGGTCTTGATAAATATTTTAGAGGATAACGCATGTTAGGTCTGGGTTAGGTCAAGGATTTGCCCCCATCGGGCTCATACTTTCGCATATTTCTCATACTTCATGGCTAGATCCTGGGCTAATTCTGGATTGGATCACGTAGCAATCTGGTACCACACTGAAACGGTCAATTAAATCTGGTTTCGATCAATATTCTAGAGGATAACGCATGTTATGTCTAGGTTAGGCCTGGGATTTGCTCTCATCAGGCTCGTACTTTCGCATGTTTCTCATACTTGATGGCCAGATTCTGGGCTTTTTCTGGTTTGAATCACGTAGTAATGTGGTACCACACTGAAACAGTCAAGTAAACCCGGTTTCCATCAATATCATAGAGGATAACGCAAGTTAGGTCTGGGATAGGTCTGGGATTTGCACTCATCAGGGTCATACTTACGCAATTTTAACATACATGTTGACCTGATCGATTGTTTTTTCTGCTTTGGACACGTAGCAAAGAGGTACCACACTGAAACAGTTAATTAAACCTGGTTTCGATCAATATTTTGTAGGATAACGCAAGTTAGGTCCGGGCAAGGTCTGGGATTTGCACTCATCAGGGTCATATTTTCGCGTTTTTCACATACTTGCTGAGCAGATCCCAGGCTTTTTCTGGTTTGGATCACGTAGTAATGTGGTACCACACTGAAACAGTCCATTAAACCTGGTTTCGATCAATATTTTAGAGGATAACGCATGTTATGTCTAGGTTAGTCCTGGGATTTGCCCTCATCAGACTCATACTTTCGCATACTTCACATACTTGTTGAACAGATCCTGGGCTTTTTCTAGATTGAATCACGTAGTAATGTGGTACCACACTGAAACGGTCAATTAAACCTGGTTTCGATCAATATTTTAGAGGATAACGCAAGTTAGGTCTGCGATAGGTCTGGGATTTGCCCTCATCAGGGTCATATTTTCGCGTTTTTCACATACTTGTTGAACAGATCCCTGGCTTTTTCTGGTTTGGATCACGTAGTAATGTGGTACCACACTGAAAGAGCCCGTTAAACCTGGTTTCGATCAATATTTTAGAGGATAACGCAAGTTATGTCTGGGATATGTGTGGGATTTGCCCTCATCAGGCTCATACTTTCGCGTTTTTCTCATACTTTATGGCCAGATCCTGGGCTTTTTCTAGTTTGGATCACGTAGTATTGTGGTACCACACTAAAACAGTTGATTAAACCTGGTTTCGATCAATATTTTATAGGATAACGCAAGTTAGGTCTGGGATAAGTCTGGGATTTGCCCTCATCAGGGTCATATTTTCGCGTTTCTCACATACTTGTTGAACAGATCCCTCGCTTTTTCTGGTTTGGATCACGTACTAATGTGGTACCACACTGAAACAGTCCATTAAACCTGGTTTCGATCAATATTTTAGAGGATTACGCATGTTAGGTCTAGTTTATGCCTGGGATTTGCCCTCAACAGGGTCATACTTTCGCAGTTTAGCATACATGTTGACCTGATCGAGAGGTTTTTCTGCTTTGAATCGCGTAGTAAAGTGGTACCACACTAAAACAGTCAATTAAACATGGTCCCGGTCAATATTTTAGAGGATAACGCAAGTTATGTCTGGGATAGGTCTGTGATTTGCCATCATCAGGCTCATACTTTCGCGTTTTTCTCATACTTGATGGCCAGATCCTGGGCCTTTTCTAGTTTGGATCACGTAGTATTGTGGTACCACACTAAAACAGTTGATTAAACCTGGTTTCGATCAACATTTTAGAGGATAACGCATGTTATGCCTAGGTTAGGCCTGGTATTTGCCCTCTGTAGGCTCATTCTTTCGCATATTTCTCATACTTAATGGCTAGATCCTTGGCTTTTTCTGGATTGGATCACGTAGTAATGTAGTACCACACTGAAACAGTCAATTAAACCTGGTTTCCATCAATATTTTACTGGACAACGCAAGTTTTGTCTGGGATATGTCTGGGATTTGCCCTCATCAGGGTCATACATCCGCATTTTTCACATACTTGTTGAACAGATCCCTGGCTTTTTCTGGAGTGGATCACGTAGTAATGTGGGTACCACACTGAAATAGTTAATTAAACTGGTTTCGATCAATATTTTAGAGGATAACGCAAGTTATGTCTGGGATAGGTCTGGGATTTGCCCTCATCAGTCTCATACTTTCGCGTCTTTCTCATACTTGATGGCCAGATCCTGGGCTTTTTCTAGTTTGGATAACGTAGTAACGTGGTACCACACTGAAGCAGTCCACTAAACCTGGTTTCGATCAATATTTTAGATGATAACGCATGTTAGGTCTAGGTTAGGCCTGGGATTTGCCCTAATCAGGGTCATACTTTCGCAGTTTTAACATACATGTTGGCCTGATCGATGGTTTTTTCTGCTTTGGATAACGTAGCAAAGTGGTACCACACTGAAACAGTCCATTAAACCTGGTTTCGATCAATATTTTAGAGGATTACGCATGTTAGGTCTAGGTTAGGCCTGGGATTTGCACTCATGGGGCTCGTACTTTCGCGTTTTTCACATACTTGATGGCCAGATTCCGGACTTTTTCTGGTTTGGATCACGTAGTAATGTGGTACCACACTGAAAGAGTTAATTAAACCTGGCTTCGATGAATATTTTAGTGGATATCGCATGTTATGTCTGGGATATGTGTGGGATTTGCCCTCATCAGGCTCATACTTTCGCGTTTTTCTCATACTTTATGGCCAGATCCTGGGCTTTTTCTAGTTTGGATCACGTAGTATTGTGGTACCACACTAAAACAGTTGATTAAACCTGGTTTCGATCAATATTTTATAGGATAACGCAAGTTAGGTCTGGGATAAGTCTGGGATTTGCCCTCATCAGGGTCATATTTTCGCGTTTCTCACATACTTGTTGAACAGATCCCTCGCTTTTTCTGGTTTGGATCACGTACTAATGTGGTACCACACTGAAACAGTCCATTAAACCTGGTTTCGATCAATATTTTAGAGGATTACGCATGTTAGGTCTAGTTTATGCCTGGGATTTGCCCTCATCAGGGTCATACTTTCGCAGTTTAGCATACATGTTGACCTGATCGAGAGTTTTTTCTGCTTTGAATCGCGTAGTAAAGTGGTACCACACTAAAACAGTCAATTAAACATGGTCCCGGTCAATATTTTAGAGGATAACGCAAGTTATGTCTGGGATAGGTCTATGATTTGCCATCATCAGGCTCATACTTTCGCGTTTTTCTCATACTTGATGGCCAGATCCTGGGCCTTTTCTAGTTTGGATCACGTAGTATTGTGGTACCACACTAAAACAGTTGATTAAACCTGGTTTCGATCAACATTTTAGAGGATAACGCATGTTATGCCTAGGTTAGGCCTGGGATTTGCCCTCTGCAGGCTCATTCTTTCGCATATTTCTCATACTTAATGGCTAGATCCTTGGCTTTTTCTGGATTGGATCACGTAGTAATGTAGTACCACACTGAAACAGTCAATTAAACCTGGTTTCCATCAATATTTTACTGGACAACGCAAGTTTTGTCTGGGATATGTCTGGGATTTGCCCTCATCAGGGTCATACATCCGCATTTTTCACATACTTGTTGAACAGATCCCTGGCTTTTTCTGGATTGGATCACATAGTAATGTGGGTACCACACTGAAACAGTTAATTAAACCAGGTTTCGATGAATATTTTAGAGGATAACTCCTGTTAGGTCTGGGTTATGTCTAGGATTTGCCCTCAGCAGGCTCATACTTTCGCATATTTCTCATACTTGATGGCTAGATCCTGGACTTTTTCTGGTTTGGATAACGTAGTAATGTGGTACCACACTAAAACAGTCGATTAAACCTGGTTTCGATCAATATTTTAGAGGATAACGCAAGTAATGTCTGGGATAGGTCTGGGATTTGCCCTCATCAGGCTCATACTTTCGCGTTTTTCACATACTTGTTGAACAGATCCCTGGCTTTTTCTGTTTTGGATCATGTAGTAATGTCGTACCACACTGAAACAGTCCATTAAACCTGGTTTCGATCAATATTTTAGAGAATAACGCATGGTACGTCTAGGTTAGGTCTGGGATTTGCTCTCATCTGGCTCGAGCTTTTGCATATTTATCATACTTGATGGCCAGATTCTGGGCTTTTTCTGGTTTGGATCACGTAGTAATGTGATGCCACACTGATACAGTCAGTTAAACCTGGTCTTGATAAATATTTTAGAGGATAACGCATGTTAGGTCTAGGTTAGGCCTGGGATTTGCCCTAATCGGGGTCATACTTTCGCAGTTTTAACATACATGTTGACCTGATCGATGGTTTTTTCTGGATTGGATCACGTAATAATGTAGTACCACACTGAAACAGACAATTAAACCTGGTTTCCATCAATATTTTAGTGGACAACGCAAGTTAGATTTGGGATATGTCTGGGATTTGCCCTCATCAGGGTCATACATTCGCATTTTTCACATACTTGTTGAACAGATCCCTGGCTTTTTCTGGATTGGATCACGTAGTAATGTGGGTACCACACTGAAACAGTCAATTAAACCTGGCTTCGATGAATATTTTAGGGGATAAAGCATGTTATGTCTAGATTAGGTCTAGGATTTGCCCTCGTCAGGCTCATACTTTCACGTTTTTCACATACTTGTTCAACAGATCCTGGGTTTTTTCTGGATTAGATCACGTAGTAATGTGGTACCACACTGATTCAGTCCATTAAACCTGGATTCGATCAAAATTTTAGATAATAATTCATGTTAGGTCTAGGTTAGGCCTGGGATTTGCTCTTATCAGGTTCATTCTTTCGCATATTTCTCATACCTGATGGCTAGATCCTGGGCTTTTTCTGGATTGCATCAGGTAGTGATGTAGTACAACACTGAAACAGTCAATTAAACCTGGCTTCCATCAATATTTTAGAGGACAACGCAAGTTAGGTCTGGGATAGGTCTGGGATTTGCCATCATCAGGCTCATTCTTTCGCGCTTTTCACATACTTGTTAAACAGATCCTGGATTTTTTCTGGTTTGGATCGCGTAGTAATGTGGTACCACACAGAAACAGTCCATTAAACCTGGTTTCGATCAATATTTTAGAGAATAATTCATGTTTGGTCTAGGTTAGGCCTGGCATTTGCTCTCATCAGGCTCATTCTTTCGCAGTTTTAACATACATGTTGACCTGATCGAGGGTTTTTTCTGCTTTGGATCACGTAGTAAAGTGGTACCACACTGAAACAGTCAATTAAACCAGGTTTCGATCAGTATTTTAGAGGGTAACGCAAGTTATGTCAGGGATAGGTCTGGGTTAGGTCTAGGATCAGGCTCATACTTTCGCGTTTTTCAAATACTTGTTGAACAGATCCTGGGTTTTTTCTGGTTTGGATCGCGTAGTAATGTGGTACCACACAGAAACAGTCCATTAAACCTGGTTTCGATCAATATTTTAGAGGATAACGCAAGTTATGTCTGGGATAGGTCTAGGATTTGGCCTCAGCAGGCTCATACTTTCGCGTTTTTCACATACTTGTTGACCAGATCCTGGGTTTTTTCTGGTTTCGATCACGTAGTAATGTGGTATCACACGGTAACAGTCCACTAAAC